>NC_089521.1:27859955-27922455 GCF_963924715.1 Thunnus thynnus | reverse complement strand
CTTTATTTATTTCCCTAGTAGACAAACATTTCCCCTGGCAGTGTGTCAAAACATATAGTGAATGTAAAGTGATTTGTAATGGGATTTTAAAATGGTTCTCTAACAGTAAAAAAAAATTTAACACAATTACAAAGAACTGCCAGCAAAACTAATCAGCAGCTGTGTTGGGTTGGGATCTTATTTGATATTCCTAGTGTTCAGTGATTCTACAAGGAAGATGTTGGGTTAAGATTTTAGTTGTCAGGGGTTTCAATTAAGCACATCTCTAGCAACAATTTGCTGGGGAATAAAAACACACCACTTAAGAAACACATGTTTAAGAGGAATACACCTTTTTTTTTTTTTAATCAGAAAAAACAGGTTTTGTTGATCTGTTTTTTTCCTGTTGTTGTTTTTTTTTACATTAAAGCGCAGGGTTTGGGGGTTGATATGGTACATTCGCTTGATTTCTTGACCAGTAATTATTGTAAGGGACTAGAATTACCAAATAAAGAGTATATTAAATAGAAAAACAGATTTTGTTCATGCATTTAAAGGATAAGGCTGGTGATTTTCTATATTTTTTCTTATTGTCAACAAATCTCATCTGCAGAGCCAAACCAACAATGAACTCATCCGACATACAAGTATTGAGTGTGTATCCAAAGCCTGATATATCTTATTCCTCTGTGTTATAGATCTCTGTTGTTGTCCAATAACTATTAAAAACACGTGAATTAGCCACAGCACTGCAGTGGGTGACATGTTCCTTCACCCCAAAGAGTTTGGGCATTGTAATCTGTTTGGAAACGGCTCCAAATACTAATAACAGCGATCCTGTTTTCAGTCTCTGGAGAGTAGTTCTGTGTAAGGACGGCAGACGGCACTGAGCATGTGCAGGAATGTGGTTCCATTTGACTTTCACAACCTCTTGACTTTGCACCGAAGTTCTTTGGGAAATTTACAGTGTAGTACTCCTTTAAGAATATATATCTTCATTTTTCAAACACACCAGTAAGATGAAAACACAAAGAAGCAGGAGGAGGAACAGGCAGTACAGTAAATGTGAACTTCAGTCATTTTCTCCACACCTCGGGCCCAGTCAACATTACACGGAGAAAGAATTTAGGGAACTGCTTAAACAAAGACTCACCTTTGTAGTAGAACAGACAGAAATCAGCCAAGACGAACCACTTCCTCTTCCAAAGACGCATCCCAGAGCTGTCCTGCAAAGAGTAAGACGGGTAAAGAGTGTAAGTAACGAATGAATAATGAGACAGAAAATAGTGCGGACTGGAGGAGATAACAAGAGCGTAGACAAAGATCTTAAATAGGAAGAGGAGCAGAAGTAATGAGAAAGAAAGAGATAGAAACGAGTACCTGGGGACAGGAGATGACTGTGAGGAAACAGGAGCAATGATAGAAAAAGTGAGGAGGATATGAGCAGAGATAAAGAGGGTGAGCAGGAAAGAGAGAGGGAGGAAGGGAGTGATCATTTGTCCTAGTTCACTGGCTCGCTGGGCCTGACACGGCTGCTTTACTGCCCGTTTTGTCTATTATGTTCTGTGAAGAAAATTGTGCCATTCGGAGAGGGGAGGAGGCACAGAAGGCATGAAATCACCTCAAACACAGACCTATATTCGTTCTTTGGATAAAAATGTATGATGCTACAACCATGTAATCCCATGTGTGTGTATGTGTGGATGAAAGGGAGTAAATGCCTGTCCACTTGGTATTGTCAGTGTGTATCTGTATGTGTGTGGGTTTGTATATGTGTGTATTTTCGTGCGTGTGATCGGGTCTAATAATGCGTGGGTGTGCGTGCTTTTGTGCATCCACACCCATACCAACATTTAAAGGTTTTTTTTCTAATTAAAATATAATTGCACTGTGCATTTGCGTGCGTATACCTCTGTGTGTGGTCATTAAAATATAATTGCTCTGCAGTAACATCACTCATTGTTTGCCTCATACGGACGCTAAGCCTTCTCCAGTGGGATGATGCCAACTATAGATATTTTAAGTACAACTTCAAATAAACATAGAGTCTCCAGTAATAAGCTGTCTGTGATCAACAGCAGGTGCTCTATATTGCCAAAGAAAAAAAAGAAAAAAAAAAGAAAACTAGGCCATTGGAGGAAACGTTACAGGACCATACAGGCTAAAGCTAGAACTCATCCCTGCGGTGTGTTAAAGAGAAATTAACAGGCCAGATACTGTCGATACTGTCAGGAGGAAGGTACCTATATTCTTGCTGCAGTGAAAATGATGTTATAAGAGCACTGAGAGTGAACCAAACCAAACAGTAAAGCTAAACAATGAGCTGAAACTCGCTATAACGTTCAGTTTAGGTAAGGGGAGATGCAGAGTTGGGTGATAATTCTCTGTAGGTTCTCACATTACATACTGTCGTCAAATTATTAAAGAGTATGGCCACTTTAATCATATCAGTCATTTCTCTCTGGCTCCAGTTTCTGAAATGTGAGGAATCATTGCTTTTCTCTGTTTAAAATAACTGAAACCGAATATCTTTGAGTTTTGTGCTGTTGGTTGGATAAAACAAAACACTTTGAAGGTGTCACCTTGGAAACTGAGATGTTTTTCTGATATTCTATTGATTTAACAATGAATTAATTAATTTAGAGAATAATCATCAGATTACCCGATCATGGAAATGATATTCACTGGCTCAATTAATCATTAATTAATGAAGGCGCCTCTTTAGATTATAACACCCAGAGTTTCCCCGAGAGCTGGTGCTGTGCATAGAATAAGCCCAAGTTTCTGGTTCTGAGTTTTCAGTTTGACGAGGCTTTAATGTAACCTCACTGCTGTCCAACTGGCCACTCACCAGACCTCTACACCTAGTCCTCCGGGTGGTAGGCCCAGATGGCATCTCTTAATTTGACTCTTGCTTGTGACCTTATTTTGAACTTATTTGGGTTAAGGTAATCAGAAAAAGCTGCTTACATGGAGAAGTTGTTGTTCAGTGTCTTAATTTTGGAATAAGGCAGTACTGTAAATATAGTTAATGTCACCCTACAAACACAGTTAAATGTTGTGTGTGTGTGTGTGTGTGTGTGTGTGTCCTGACCTGTTTGTACAGCCATCCCCGGACCACGACGGGGACGTTAGGGTTCCTCTTAATGGCCTGCTCTCTCTTCCCGAAGTTGTGTACCTTGCCACTGGAGCGGGAGCCCTGAAACACAACACAGTCGTATAAGTATAGACGGCTTTCATGTGACGAAAGAAGAGATAAACAAAGTCTGCAGCAACAGCTGTGAATAATTGACAATGTGACAAATGACAACATCTCAACATTTTCATCCCATCCTAAAAATATGGATTGATTACACATGTGCAGTTATTGATCAAGAGATGATCATTTTGTGACTTATCCATCAGTTATATGTTACATTGTCAGCTTAATTCTAATTAGATAACCAAAAAATTTGCTTAGTTTATACATCTTATTTGCTCAGTAGCAAAGTGTTTCTGGTTTAGCTTGCTTAATTAATCCAATAATCATCTTTTAGCACCAAATAAAATCTTTAAGGTTTTAATGGAGAACATTTACTCTCTGTAGCAGAATTATGGTTAAAGAAGTTGTAACCAAAAGTAAGACAGCTCTTTGTGTCACCGTAATATATTTGGAAACAGGCCGCCTGCACCTCATCAGATCTTTCTGTCTTACTTACAACATTATTGAATGGACCTTCACCCACACCATGATTATCTTTTGGAGGTAGCTCTCTTTTTCTGCTCCAGTTGTTTTATAATTACCACCATTATTTGAGCACAGCCAATTTTCCACTGGACCTCCATGACGGTGCCAGCCATGGTTGCTATGACATTTGCCAGACAATGACAAAGACTCAATAGACTATCAGGTAGGAGGTTAGAAAAATCGAAATGTGACCCGCAGGTCAGTGGATCGACTGCTGGACACCTGCTGGAAAATCCGACCAGTGAACCTGAACAGCTACCGTCAAAGGGAGGCAAAATCTCCTAAACTGTCTCACTGTGTCAGCGGCGACTGTGGCTGGCAGATACATGTGACTGTATTTATCTGTGTAGGTTAAAATTAGTGTTACTGATAAAGCAAACTTGCATAAGGAAGGTCGAGGGGTTATAATAGAGAGGAGATGCATTTTATCATCACCACAATGCAGTGTACCGTGTCCTAAAACTAGTGGTTGAATCTATGCATCCTCACACATTTAAGTTTAAGTTGCTCTTGAGTCTCACAGGTCACTTTAGTGCAGCTAAAACGCAGCAGCTCAGGTTTTAATGATATTAGAGATGTTCATAAATTGAATATTTAAGCATTTTACTAAGAACACTTGTCCCTTTAATTAATTTATATCAATCTATTATCTACAGCATACACACTTATCCTTGGCTATCCAGGACAGCCTTTCCCACCAACTGAGTGAGAGCAAGGCTAGATTGAACAGTTTGGGAACCCTCTCACCCAAATATAAACTGAAATTCTAAAAACTGGATTTGAACTCAATGCCCCTCTACAGTACAAGATGTGGCCTAAGGCTCATAATAAATTATACCATTCACATCAGCACTTTATGCCTAAAGTGCACTCTGGTTACATACCATCTGCATCTTAAGTACTTGTACTTGTTCAATGACAATAAAGTTTAATCTAATCTAATCTAATGTAATCTACAGATTACTGTATGTAATAATGCAGACCTCTCATTCTCACATATGTCCAGTTCACCTATCTACCTTGACGTCTTTGTCTCGTGGGAGAAAACCAAAGAACCCAGAGAAATCCCACTCAAACATAGAAAGAACATACCAAATTTATACAGAAAGGACCCAGTCAGCTGGTGAATTTGACCATAGATGACATATAGTCTAATGTAAAGCTGCATGAAGTTCTGAACAACAACTTGGACAGATTTGTGCTTATATATGAACTCCAGCTACACTTCCACGTCATGGTTTTCATTTAGCACAAATGGTACAATTGCAAAGCTGTATGCAACTGTACATGCAATGTATGATATTGTGTAACTTACTTATTTATTTATCTCTTGAACTATTGGGTACTTCTGCTTAATGTTCACCTTCACTATGACCACTAGATTCCCACCTTTGAGAGTAGCTACTCTACACGAGGATGGTCACAACTTGTCTTTTCCAAGATGGTTGACAACGCTTCAGATCACCTAGTTCACAGTTATATGAAATTTTACTGCAAGGACCCATCTAAGAAACTTCCATCTTGACTTAATCTTCCCAGCTGATGTCTATAAGCAGTGTTTAACTCTTTGGTAGTATTAATGCACTACTGTTCCAGGCGCTCACATCGATTCATCTTCTCTTACACACATAAAAATGCATGGGTGCTGGTTGTCTGTCTCTCAGTAAACCAAGAAATTCTTGCATTATGATTGTGTGTTTGTGTGCCTGCATGCCTACTGTGCATATGCCCGTAAGCATACTTATACACTGTGCATATATTCACGCAATCTCATTACACCATCCTCTATTCTGAAATCTCAGAAGAAAGTTAACTCCCCCCGGCAAAGCACACACACACACACACACACTCAACCCTGCCACCTCCATCACACTGATATTATAATAAAAGATGTGGTGTGACGGCTGCACAAGTGTGTGTATATGGACTGTCAGCAGCATTGGGAGGCATCCACAGCAGGAAAACAGCAAACACACTCGCTAATTAGAGGGAGGCTGATCGGCCAAGCATGATGCAAAGTCACAGAGTGGTTCCTATACTGTCACAACGGAGTCCCTTTTCTGTAAATATACAGTATGTGTACGTCAGCGCGTGTTTATCTCCTCCTGCGAGTGTGCGCCTGCAAATATGTTTGTGTGCGATGCGGTGGTCTATTTTTAGGCTGTGGGTAATTCTGTGGAACAGACTGTGGTCCCTGCTGCCAAGAAGCACTCTGTCTTGTAGGTGAATGACTCGGGTTGCAGAGCAGCTATTTGTTACATTAATGACACACGATCAGACAACCTAAAAGCCTGGAGCGCCCGCTCTGAGACTTGAGAGGCTGCAAGTTCAAATCCCAAGCCAGACGAGAATTATCTGGGATAGTGAGGTAATTAAACAAGAGTAGTGTTCGACCCTCCCTTTAGAAATCTGGCAGAAGTGTACATGTACTTAAGAGATACTTAATCCCAATCTGTCCGAGTGGATTTGATCAGCGGTGAATAGTGGCTGAATGTAGCTGAACCTGGCAGTTCCCTAAAGTGAGCAGATTTACTTTTCTCTGTGGTGCATTACTAAGATTTTAAATATCTTTAGGTTTTCCACATCGGTTAGACAAAAGCAGTCATGTAAAGACGTCAACTTAGGCTCTTGGAAAGTGTGATGAGTGTTTTTCCATTTTTTTCTCTGACATTAAAGACTGAAATGATAAAATAGATGAATCAATAATGAAAATACTAACTCCTTGCAGCTCTAGTTACAGTCTACCTTATTCAAAATCATTTTAAGGTTGTCAGGAAGGCACAGTGATGAGCACAGTTATATCTATACCTTATCTTTACCATATCTATATCTATACCTTAAGGAACGGAGTTTTAAATGTGAGCTGCTCAGTACATCCAGTCTTCTACTGTCGATCTCCACCAGCTACTAGCAACTTGTCATTGTGTTTAAATGTCTGACTGCAAAGACTGGTGTTAGTGAGAAAGTAATGGAAACAGCAAAATCGCCTCAAGGATTACAGAATAAAAAAAAAACATGTTGTGTTTGGAGTGTTAATGGCGGTAGTTGCGGCAGAGTGACAGTAACTCTTTGTCCGTGACCACTTTTTTTTCCCCCCCCAGCCAATAAAGAGATTAAAATTAGAGACCTTTAAGTGACAAACAAATCCTTCGACGTGTCACTGTTCAACAAAACACAGGCTAATCATTTGTCGTGATACATGTTGGCATTAATGTTCAAACTGGCACTTCATTTTCAAGAGCGGATAAGCTATTTTCAAGTAGAGCGGAGAAACGACGAGGAACATAAAGGCGCATAAATTCATAACTATAAACTGGGACCCGGCAGGAACTCCTAAATGACATTGGCTTTGATGAATCCCCGCGAACTTGCGCTGACTGGTTATGAACACGAGTGCTTAAAGGAGAACTGTAAGGATTGTGACACATAACTCGTGGGGGATATTTGACGATTTCTGTCTCCGTGTTCCCTCTGATGTTTAGTCAGAGGCGGAATAGATGTTCAAAATGTGGATTCATTTCTTGATGGCGGTGTGTTATGCAAGGGGAACATCGTTCCTCTGGGACAAGATTCTTTTGTTAAGAGTTTTCCTTGTCAGAATGAGGCATCTGTACTATTTCCCCGCTGTTTGATGGCAGGGGTGATGAGCCAGAGCACCTGGGAGGGCTTGGGGGGTCGGGGGAAAACGCGGGGCGTGGAAACAGCGGCGAGGCAGCGTGATGGATGCCCTGTCATCTGGGTACTGCGCCCGATGACACATGTTCAATCTTAGTCCCGAGGCACCTGTTGATAGGGCAGGATGAGATTTCATGGCACTGCGGAGCTGTGTGTGTGTGTGTGTGTGAGTGTGAGTGTGTTAGTGAGTGAAAGGGAGTGTAAGATATAGACTGAAAGATAGAGCGACAGAGAGAAAGAGCGAGCCGAGGAAAAAGGAAGAAAAAGAAATAAAGTAGAGAGAGAGATAGACAGAGAAGCTTTCCAATTTCCATGTGGATTACGACGGAATGTTGCACAAAACCAGTTTGCAAAGAACGTAACGACATGAAGTCTGCAATTCGAGGCACAAATTGGAATTTGCAAGCATTGCTTACGCTGAGACGCTTCAACAGATTCCGTAATTTCGGCGGCGCCGGCAAATTGCCCGAGACAATGACAACTTGAAGGACAACTAGAAGCAAGTTGAAGAGTGTGGTGGGGGGTAAAAAAAAGTACAAGCTCCAAAGAAATGTAACTGTGTGTTGTTTTATTGTTACTCCGCACACATCTTTACAACTTTCAGTAGATAATGTTGGTTGTGTCGATTAAATCCTAGAATGGATGAATGAACGGTGATATCAATCAGATGTGAAACAAGCAACGTTTTAGAGTAAAACATAAACGCCTCCAAACATAACCACAAAAATGAACTATGAAAGAAACAAGGATGCAGGATTTTACTTTTTCAAATAAACTGTTAAACTGAAATCATAACCAAAACCTGGAATTTGTGATGTAGTTACAAATATTGAAGGTTTATTGCTTGTGCATGGTATTAAATAAACTGAGACTCTATTTGTAATTAGCTCTGTGTTGTAAATAAATCACAGAAGGAGTCAAGAAGGAACAGTTCACTTTAATGCTGCGGTAACAAGTTCTCAAACAGGAGATAGTGAGCTCACTAAATGAAACATCTAAAACAATGCAGTCTTTTATGGTAATAAATGCCCTTCTGTAGCCCTCTCAGTGTGACAGACAGCTATGAGTCCATTGTAATTAAATCACATCTACCTGCTGGCTTTGAATCCTGCTTTAATCAAACTAGAGCTATACCCTCTACCTCTAACACCAAACCTCCACCTCTACCTCCAATTAAGTCTCTTGTCTTCCGTTTCTGCAGGGCCTGTCATGGATCTTGGTCGACCGCAGCAGACCTTTTAATTCATTCATTATCAACTCATCACTATCCAGCGTCCACAGCTGGATATCACAGAAGAGGACACACAGAAGAGCGATGAGTCTACAACTGTCAATAATGCTGCTACTAATAATAATATTCACTTTTATTCATGCAGAGCTCATCTGAGCATGAAAACATCAAGATAATCAGACATAATTACTTGAGAAAATTGGGATTAAAAAAACAAAATACAAATGTACAATTAAAAACTAAATTAATGTAAGTAGTTATTTAAATAGTGATAGTATTTGCAAACACTTCAGGCATGATTTTCCATGGTCTAGGGAGCCTGATGGTAAAACCACACCTGAGACTGTCAGAGGAGAAGATTTCAGACTATGCTCCGGCTCATAAGAAAGGCTGCTGTGTTTAATATTTTAACATCATTATTACATTAGTCCATTTGACTTATCCCATCAAAATAATTAATGTTATTAAAGAAGACCACTGCTGAGCAGATTGTTCATTCACTGCATACCTCTACACAAATTTTTTATTTAATGCATCCTAGTGTCACAAGGATGGGTTGGGGAGGAAATCTGCATTTGTTCTACAAGGAACAAGGATATCGCTTTAGTGTACGGCACAAAACAGGATGAGCGAGCTGATCTATCACAGAGAGAGCGAAAGATTTCACAGGTTTTCACAACAGAGTGGACAAAATTAAAGGCAAATTGGAAAAAAGACAGCGGATTGTGAAAAAAAAACGGGACCTATGCAACTCTTGTTCAAAGAAAAGGCCATTTTACCTCTGTCGTTAGCTTTTTACGCTCCATTACACTCCAGACACAGATGTAGGTCACTCTTTGCACTCTTAGCTTGGAGATCAATGAATTTAAAAGTTGTTCTGCTCTTTGAAATATTTCACGTTACTCGGGTGTACAGCATCAACTAACAGTGTTGTGTGTGACAGGGCTGAACACTGAAGAAAGTAGTGAACTGTAGTTGACACTTACAGACTACAGCGTCTACCCTTTAAGACCATAACATGTAAAGTTCATAGTACATTTTGTCAAATGTATCACTGTCTAAGGCCATAATTACATCATCATTTCATAAAAAAGACTGTAACTCCAGAATAAATAAACAAATCCAAAGATAAGAGTTAAACTAATAGTCACACATATGTAAATGGTAAAAAACTAAAACTAAATATTTATTTTGAGACAAAGATTACAGTTTATTATGCAAAATGGGAGCTTTACATATACACGTATACAGTTACATCATATATACACACACCACTAGGCAGTGTGCAAAATTAACTTTTGTTATCCACTGGCCAAATGGCTAGTAAATGTTCAAATTGTAGCAGCCACTCAATAGATTACCACTGTTTTTTAGGCTGCTGATTGAAGCGAATCCACCAGCCACTTGCATATTCTACCAGCATTTGGCTGGTGGCTGGTGCTAATTCTGTGCCCTTCCTCCAGGGTCACCCGCACTAAACATGGTGGTCTAAACCTCAACACAGTCTAAAGAGCTTTAGATACAACCACAGCTAAATTAAACTGAACCACACACACACACACACACACACAGACTAACCTTGGAGGCAGAAGTGGTGTCCACAGTGGAAGAGGTGATGGCAGTGGAGGCCTCGCTGACGGTGGTGCTGGAGAGCTGCTCACCTCCGGGTTTGGACATCATGCGAGCACCCTGCAGCCTGCGCACACACACACACACACAGAAACGCCATTACACACCACTGCTACCACCAGGAAAGTAATCTCATGTTGTCAATAAACTTTTTATGTGTGGTTTCCATTTCTGTTTTCACAATCATCTCCAGTCTGACCTTCTGAGTCCTTATAACTGATTTCTTGTCATTTTGGATATGCACTATGTGAATTAAATGTTATTGTAGCTCTAAAATAAAAAGTCAAATGTACATGAATTGATCGAGGAGGAAAGGATTGATGGGAAGGGTGAGGAGTCGAGACAGAGTCTAGATAGAGGATGTTAGGGCCTCTCCCATGGTTTGTGCATACTGTCTCCAGAGACCAAGGATAAATCCTTTGTGCCTTAGTGTGTGTGGGCGTGTGTGTTTGTGTACAATCTATTTTCTTACTGTACCCTCAGGTTAGCTCAGACCTATTACCTCATATGGCTGTTTCACAACAGGAGGCTGATAAATGGTCTTATAAACCTGATTCACAGCAGAAAAAATCAAAAGTGCACAGAGCAGACTGTGTTATGTAACCGTGTGCTTCCAAAATAAATTAACAGTCCTTAATCCGAATGTAAAGTAGACACAACAGCAGCAAATATGAGCGTGAAGATATTATGTCACGGTCAAATAAAAATTACACAACTGACAGTTTTTAAATTCATTGTGATGCTTTAAGAAGGATTTGTTTTTCTTTCGGTTCCCGTCTGTATAATGACTTATCATGGGATATTGAAGCATTACTATGGCATTAAGCCTTTTATACCATGACAGTAAAAAGCAACAGGAGTCATAGATATGAGGGTTGACGTGACAGATCCTGGACATCACAAGAGACCACTGGGTAAAAACAAGACATCCCAGAGTTTTCTGCCATAAGTAACCCAAATGAACAAATAACAAATAAGTTAATTAGACTGGGCAGCCTTATTGATAGGCAGCAGCTTCTATTTCGAGGTCTATTTCTCCCATAGATTTCCAATTGACTGGTGAAATGATGACAGTGGTGACAGGCAGACTTTGGAATCTGATTACTCTGAATCCCACAACAATCCAGATTGGGTCTTCTAGATTTTGTCTTTGCTGGATGAAAACCATTTAACTCCAAAATATCAACTTTTCAGTACGACAGACTGTACTTTCAGACACAATTTAAGGTTATTCAACAGTTTATGAGAACATTTTATAGTCCAAAAGGATTACAGGACTTTTTCAACCCATTGAGGACCAAGTAGACACAAGAACCAAAACCAAGAACAAAAGACCAAGAACAACAAGAACCACAAATTCAAACATGTCAAACATCAAAATTAGATGGACAAAGTTGTAACACGACAGCAGTTAAACGTAACATGTAAGTTATGTGGATAGTAACACAATTAGCAAGATAGTATGATTAACTGACGGCAGTGAACCTTCGTTGGGCAGCGATAAAGCAGCATGAGGCCAGACCAGGCTGAACAAACAGAGCTACGTCATCTGTGATCAAAGGATTGTGGATGAATGAGTCTCACCACAATGCAAACTATTCACAGATCAGTTACGGATCAGACACCCTGACTTTTCTGAAAACACACAATGACGTCATGAAACATGTCCTATAGTATACAGAACCGTGGAGATAGAAACATGAGAGAAACACGGATTAAACACACTGAAGAGTTGGGTTTAAATCTTTCTGTTCAGGGTTTTTGCTGCTTCTTAACAGGTGCATCCCTTACAGCCATATCCAACAGACTTCACCTCAAACAGATTTGCTAACCTGTTACAATAAAATATTAAGATATCTTCTTGTCTGTAGTCTTCAGCACTTCTTAGTTCCTTTTTGATGTGTCAAAAGATTCAAAAAGAAAAGAAAAGCAGCTCACATCATAGACATCATGTTATTTATCTTTCAATCTGGCAGCATGTTGTGGACAATTCTGCTTTTTTTTTGTTGCTAAGGATACAGGTACTGCATGAAAGCCTTTAAATTCATTACCAAACACAGCTTTACAGTCTCAAAAGCAAAACAGTATTGCTTCTGCTTGTCAGCTGATAAGACAGAGAGGTTTTTACAGGTTTATGTTTTTGGCTTTGGTAATTATGGTTTCATTGAATTCATTGAGGTCCAGAGTGTTCTGACAGCTTTAACCAATAATGTTACCAATAATCTTTTTTTTTAATTCGGAGAAGTTGGATATTTAAAGAACACTGAGTTCTTGTTAGAGATTGGATTACCGACCAAAAAAGTGAGCAACTCCCCAGACGTGAGTTGTGTGTTTGTTGGGGTATATGCACCGTCTATGTTGTCTGGCTTACACCATCAAATATACAGTATTTTCCCAGCCAGTGTGTCATAGTTTTGAGTGGTTATTACACTGTAAAGTGCTTTTCCATTCACCTGCCAATGACCTTCAGCCATACACAGATCAAAGACGATATACCTGGCACTGGACAAAGACCAGTCTGTACCTTTGTCAGTCTACCGTCTAGAGCACTAGAACTGGAGGTAAATAAGCCTTTACAGTTTAGTACTGTACACATGTTTTTTATGGTATACACAGGCATACTGTATGTGTCATGTCCACAAAGAAATTGTGTTCTCTAAAGAGCTTCTTCTGCCTCGGAATATGGTATGCAACACAATTAAAAGTAGATTTTTATCTCAAACGTTGCTCCAACAGAGTCTGATGAATCTCATGAAGTTGCATTTTGTACTAATTTGTTGTTGTCTGGTGCTTTTTTCATTTTTAATGCTCTTTCTGCAGTTGGTTTTTTGTTTTTGATGAGTAATTTTCATCTTTTACAATTTAATTTGCAAAATCAGATCATTTATTTTTTCACGTTTCTATTTGGTTTGGTTTCCCTTTTTTCTTGTTTCAGTCAAACTGTTCAAATTTTAAAGGAGAGATATGATGCTTTTAGGGATTTTCAGTTATTTTATACTCTTATTATGTTAAACATGGTCAAAGGTCCAAGACTTGAGGTGAATATATGTTAAAAAATGCTCCCCGAAAGTCAAAAGCCAGATCTCCAGCCTTGTATGCAAAGTTACCTCTACTTCCACCTTGTCATGACATCAGATTATTTGGATATTCCCACATTCAATGGTCGTCTGTTGGTGGGTTTTGTTGCCAGGGTTGTTGCTAAAGTTGCTCCGTGGGTTGTTTGTGTTGTTCACTCACATATTTTGGATCAGATTCAGACTCAAACATGTACAGATGTATTTGAGAAGATGCTTTTCAAGTACAGAACAAGAAAAAGAAGTGAAATCCAACTACTATTGTTTGTTTACATAGTCTCTAGGGATGCCATGGTGAGCAAATTTTACCACCGGTTAATAAACTTGTTGACAACACCGGTGTTACTGGTTACGCCAAACATTTTACAAGGTAAGATATTTGTCGATGATGCTTAATATCTGTAGATTACTTTGATCTTTAACGTCGGATTTTTAGTTTAATTTTAGCCTGAAGCCATCGAAGGGGAAGCCCTTAGATGGCTTCAGGCTGCTGCTAAGTATCACTAGCGGGTTCTCTTCCATGTACAGCCGGTCTGCGGTGCACACAGATGCCAGGATGAGCCAGAGGATAACTGCTGCTTAGAGCCAGAACTGGAGCAAACCGCCTGCTATCTGGAGAGAGACAAACCGAGAGAAGGCTGAGCAGGCAGAGAGTGGGAGAGTTTCTCCCAAAAACAAGCACTGAGACCCGGAGAGACATGAGAGCAGCTGCTCGCTAACAGCTACATGTGTTTACAGCAGAGAACAGGAGGGAGGACACACGTCTGACTCCGCTTCTCTGTGCTGCGACTCTGCTGCTGCTGCAGACGGTCTCACACTCTCAGTTTATACTTGTAGCATCCGTCATTCGACTAAGTATTGATAATATGTTTAGTATTTTACAAAGTTAAAGTTTTTTATATGATGAACATGGGTGCTGATATACGAAAATGAACTAAATGGGTTTTATTTCTATTTAAAGAAAAAGCGAAACGATGATGGGGGGGGGGGCAAGTAATGTAATCCGTGTATGCCCTAACACTGTGTAACACCAACTACCGCAGCAGGTGTAGTAGCCTCCCGAGCCCCCCAAAGTCTGCTGAGGTGCGGCCTCCAGGAGCTGGCCAATCAGAATAGAGTGGGCTCAGTGGGAGGGCTTAAAGACACAGCAGCTAAAACAGCCTGTTTCAGACGGAGGCTGAACTGAGAGGCTGCGTAAAGGGCCAGTATCACATAACTTTTTTTTTCATGAGTTTTTTAAACTGTAAAATCATGCAAAGCTATCCCAGTAGAGTCCTAGAATATAAAAATAGACCTTGAAATGTGCATGATACGTCCCCTTTAAATTGTTCATTTTTTAAATGATCATTTTATTGGATCTCAAGGTGACTAGAATGACTTTGTGGAACGAGAATCCAAATAAAAAAATACAGAATGAGGTGAGCTGCTGCCAATTTACTGTAAATGACATGCAGAGTATCTGTAATTTGAAGTTTGTTTGCATGTGTGTGTATGTGTGTGTATGTGTGTTGCAGGTTTGAAAACAGACCATACAGACATGCAATTTAGTCAGGCAACGAATCCCAACAAAACGTGACTACCTGCTTGCCGGCTATGCTCAGAATATCTCTTTGAATGATGACAGCTCCGTTATTGCTGCTGTCGCATTGCAGTGAGACAGATGAGACGTTCCGTGCTGGATGTTTTATTGTCAACCGGCTGACATCAGGCGGAGTACGCGTGTAAATCTGTCTGATTAGTTTCAGAAGAGAAAACACTGGCAATGTAACGCATTCCCTCATCTAAGAATCCAACCTCATTACCTTGTGCTATCTCTCTCTGATGCCCTTTTTTCCTCTTTCAAATAGATTCATACATTTTTATTTCTGTAAATACACATTTATCTTACTGTGAATTGCTCTATTAGTGAAAAATACAACTATTTGTGAGTGTTTCTGTAAGAAATCTGAACATCAGCCTTCTCAGTTTTTATCTTGTAAAAATTATTTTGTCTTTCAGTTGGGCTCTTGTTCTCCTTCTTTCTATCTTCTTCAGACAAATTAACAGACCCTCCTCTCTGCCCTCCATATTAAAGACCGTACTTTCACCACAGCCTGCAGCTTCAGTACATTACCGACTTCTATCTACAGATGCATAATGTAAAGCCCTAGAACGTGGTGTGGGTGGGTTGAGAGCGAGGGAGATATTAGCTATGTTTTCATTCTGCTGTCAAGATAATTTCATGCAAACTTCTGAAAGGTCACAAACTATAAAATGTAAATTAGACGCATTTGCATCAAAGTCAAAGTAAAACTAATGTATTCACCAGAAAGATTTTTTCAAAGAACCGATTTTTAAAAAAAAAAAAGATTAGTATCAAGGAAAGTCATTGTTCTTTGATTAGGAGCTAATGTTGGTTATAATTTCATGTTCTCTAAATACCAAAGCATGGAAAGGCACCTTGCTTACCAACCACTCCACTGACCAATAATAAATAACCTTTCTCTGCTTTCCATTTATAAGGTTCTTTGTCAAAGCAAAGGTTTAAACGTGACATTTTGGGGATCTTGTGGAATTTTGCCATTTTATTCGGCTTTTTAATAGGTTACCTGCCTACCGAGAAAAAGTTCTTGAAAGGTACAGAAGAGCGAGAGACAAGAGGTGTTTATGACCTTGTTGATGAAAGAGAGAAGAAAACCATAGAGGGAGGTGATAGAGAAAGAGCCAGAAAACGAGATGAAGTAAACGTCAGAGTCTTTGATTTCCTCACAGCAAAATAGAAAAAAAAAAAAAAAAAACTGGCAAATTATAGCCTTACTTTCTCTGCAGAGAGGTATACAAGGCTCAATTCTTCTGTCTGCCATAAGGGACACAGCTTGTCTGTGACTAGACTTTCTATAGCTTTTTTCAACTTACTTCACAGAGGAAAAACACATCTGATATCACGGGGGAAGGAGGAGGACATAATTTGGCCTTTTTGAGTGCAGGCTGGCCTTGACTCTAGAGGTTTGGAGAAAAGGTATGACCTCTATTTCTGTGAATTAATCCATGTGTAACACAGCTCCTGGAGGTCCGAGGGGAACATAACCCACTTATTTACCTCGAAATGCCCAAAGAGGATGGGGTCACGAGTGGTAATCTGTTTACCTCTGCAGACAACAGAGAGGTTGAAGAGACGGAAACACAAAAGGTCTGAGTGAAAGAGAGAAAAACAAAAGAGACAGTGACAGAAAAAGGGTTATAAGAGAGAGAGGCAGTCAAGAGTGAAGGTGTGAACCAACTGTTGATTTCTCAAATTCCCTTTATTAACTATATTTTACAACCTTTAAAGTTGATGGTTTTGAAACTGTTTCGGCAACTTAAGGGTCCTCACCGAGCGAACGAACCTCTCTAAAAATCGAGGCGAACTAAATTAAATTGAGAAGACAAAGACACAAGAGAAAGAGAAGAAAGAGAAACGATGTAGAGATCGAGTCAGTCGAGGGACGCCGTCACACTTCACTTCACATGTTGTTGTTCTGCGGCTCCATCAGTTCGGTATCAGTGTTCTCGTTGTTCCGCAGAGCGCTCATGAAAGAGGAGCAGGTGGAAAAGTGGTAATTACTACTATTGATTTATGCTTTTTGCACTGCATAAAAACACAGCACAGCGTTATAATCTGATATTAATATGACTTTATTATCTGATAGTGTCTGGTTTGTTTTGTTTTCTCTTTAAAAATGCACTAAATATCAATTTTTTTTAAGAGTTGGCAGCCTTGTTTGGATTTTATGGGCACGTTTCCAATGTCATCATCACAAATGTTAATTTAGGGTTTGTTGTTTTTTGCTGTATATCTTCCTGTCTAATGATTACCATCTCAAATGTTTTTGTTATTTATTGTTTGTATGTGGGTTGGTAGAAGACTGTGCAGTGTTAAAATCTGATGTTTTTTTTAAAAAAGTATTGAAAATCATAACCTAAACTGACTGCAATCACATTTAAGATTTTTTTTGTCTACCAATACATAACAATATCATTTTAATATAATTTCTCTTTATTACTGCTAAGTGAAATCATTGCACTAACACGCCCCAGCAGGAAGAGTCGACCATGACCGTCCTGTTCATCTACTTATTATTTCCAGTATTGATAATTCTCCAGCTTGCTGTTGCGCTGTGAGACATCATTCAAAAAACACAAAACACAGTAAGCTTGAAAATTCCATAAGTCATTCTGGGAGTTTCCAAATACTGTTGGCTGTAAAGCAGCTGGAGCAGAGCAGCTTTGATTCCAGTGCTTTGCTAAAGGCCACGCTGATTGTAGACGCTGACGGGGGAAAAAAAGCTTTATTCACTTCGTTTCCCTGCCAAGATTTTCCCACTTGGTCTTAGTATTTAAACTCTCAAACATTCTGTTACAACCCAACATTTCTGACCTTAAGGCTAATCAACATAACCGCACAATTTAAACAGAATTTAATTTGCACCATTTCTATCTCTCCATGTCACAAATAGTATCATCTCTGGGCTTGTGGCATCACTAGTTAATACGATTAAAAATTAAAAGACATTTAGAGGATTCAGATGTGAAACAACACCCTGTTATTAAGAAATAAGACTTTTCAATCAGAACTGATTCCTCAACAAAGCCAGATAATAAACAGAATAATCATGCACATCAGTAATCAGGGATGAAATGTGCAATCTTTGAGCTCGGATGCTTCCGTGGAAAGCAACGAGACAGATGCGACGCAAGCAGCTGAGCAGGTTTCATTGATTTCCAAGGAGGTGATCGAACCTTGGCTGTTGTTTGACTTTGTAACATTCACAAAGGTTTCAATAGCAAGTCTTGTGGTGGATGCAGATTTCTATTACAAAATATAGACAGTAAAACCCAGGAACACGCAACTAATGAAAGAAATGTTGAATTGGAGACCACACTGAGAGGCTTGTGGTGCAAGCAGAGGCTAGCCCAAACATGACATCTGTGTTTGTGACAAATAAAACCACTCACCTGCACCTCACACCTTTAAAAAACTTAACAACACTTCATTGAAGGATGAATCTGAACAAATAAATAGAGAAAATGATGCAGGACTGGGATCTAACAGGGTAAATCACTTCAGAGAAATAAACTCATACATCCAAAATGCTGTTGTTTCACCCCCCCAAAAACCAAAGACAATCCTTTGAAGTGACTTCAAAAGCTAGAAGCTTGAAATAAAATGTGTAAGCCTCACGCTCACAGCCCATCATTAAAAAAAAAAAAAAAATACATGGAAACATGGGACCAAATAAACGCTAATGACGACTCCAACTCAAGAAAAAAAAAGCAAACAATTTGAAGTTTCTGTGAAATCTTTCAGTGAATGCAAACACGCCGTTTTTCCTCTGGCCTTGATTCAAAATATAGATCGTGCTTCATCTCTGATGCAGCTTGTGAAGAAGAGGAAGAGGAGTCGAATAAAATCGAGGACCGACGTTTAAAGATGGGAGAGTATGACGGGGCAGGAACTTAAGATTCTTTTAAAAAAAACATTGCATATTAATCTCACTCAGCGCTACTGGCAACGAGTCAAGTGAAACCACATTATGGGTTGGAGGGCATTTATTGGCTGCACATCAGTAGGAAAAGGTTTCGCCTCCGCTTGTTACGCCCGTGGGAGGAAGAGGCAGCCGCGTTGTGAAGGAAGAGGAGATTTAATCACGCAGGAGAAGTAATAGACGGAAGGATTCTGACATTTTTATCACAAGACTTTCCTGTATTTATTGATAACTTTCAAAAAATAACGAGAAAAAGTCACTTTGGCGAACTCCCACTAACACAGCCGCACACGTACAGCAGCGACTTAATCTGTCAGAAATCAACAGCACAGCAGCCCACACAGCATTTAAACACAGTCAGACTCCACAACAGTCTGAAATATTACAATAAATGATCTGAGAGCAGGTAAACCATCCTCAAACAGAGCGCAGATCATTATTTCAGCGTCGCCACGTTGTTAAAACCAATTTTCTACCGATTTTCCGTCAAGACAAACAGTAAGAACTCAAAACTTTTATTCTCAACATGTTGCTAAGAACAGCCTGTGTCCTCATTTCAGAAGAAGATTACTTCTCCAATAAAAAGCCTCCTACTCCATCTTACTTCTCTACTTCAAATTTTATTTTCCTGACATTTCTGTCAGCTAATCATTCATTGTAATCCTCTTCTATGATGTTGATGGAGCTAAATCGCCTTATAGTCTATGTTTGCAAATCTGTCCTTCATTGGTGAATACTGTTTGTTTTTCTTGTCAGTCTTTTAGATTTTTTAAATGTCAGTTGAAGACTTTAAAATGATATGGGGTCCTTACTTGACCCTTGTTTTTAAAGAAGGTATTCCAGTGATTTTTTTTTGCACTGAGAGACTTGTGAGAGACAAACAGTGCAGGACTCTGACACCAGAGACCCAGGTTCACATCCTGAGTCTTACGTGTTAGGTTTAAGCACTTTGGTTAAGGCTCCACTTAAATGATAAAAAACATCTTGTACTTCAAGTCACTGCAGACTTTTTTCTATATTAAACTAAGACTATGATTTTTCCCCGAGCCTTAATGCCAGTGACATTTTTCAGTGAAAGTGACATTTTTGCAACTTGCCAAAGGTGCCATACGTTAATTAAAGAAATGTTCTCATTATGTTGAGAGAAACATAAGTCAGCCAGGATTATGTTTCAAGCAAAAAAGTATTTCAATTTAATTGTATAAGAATGTCATTTCTAGGACACTGAAGCAAGTTTAAATCTACTGACTTTGTTTTGAATACTCAGAGCGGGTGAGAGAGACGCTCTTCGCCACACCGCACATTCCATCTACATGTGTATCCCCCCTTGTTTCAATTCTGCACCGCTGCTATGGCAACAGTCAACCAAAGCGTTGCCATGCTGCACCCCTGGAGAAGCACCATGTGTGCACTCATCACATTGCTGGCGTAGCTTCCCTAAAATCACCGGATCCCCATATCAATGAGCGGAGAAGGGGCCAAAAAAAGAGAGGGAGAGAGAAACATGTTGACAACAAGAGGAAGAACACCAGGAGAACTTCAGACGGGACGGATAAGGGGCGACACGGAGGAAGAAATGAGACAAATACAACAAAGGGGAAAGATGTGAAGTGACAGGCAGGAATTCTGTTGATCTCCGTTTAACGAGGGGGAGTTTACACCATGCGTGCATGCTCTGTTTCAAATTCAAAACTCATGACGATTGTATTTGACAAACGGGGCTTTTATTCCCCACGATTGAAAGTTTTAAAAAGCAAAAAAAGTTGCTGTGAGTCAAATGTAGAGCAGGACACAAGATGCACTGCTAAAAAAAAACTTTTAAACTTAAAGGTTAATTAAAGAGGATTCAGAAAAAGGTTAAGTCTACCATAGATAGATGAAACTATATGGAAATTAACTTCAAAATATGTGATTTTGCTCTGAAATCTAGATAAAAGTGCTTAAAAACAGGAGATTAGAGATCTACTATATATCACACTGTGCAACAAAGGTTTCAAGACATAAAAAAGTCAAAGTAAATTAACATGAAGAGAAATTAAATTGAAATATCTTCAACTTAACACAACTTTACCATCACACATGTTTTCCATGATTCTGGAGTCGATGACAAGAAGACAGACAGACGTACGTGGTGCACATAGATTTAGACATACTTCAGATGCAGACCGATACCGAGACCCAGACAGCAGCAGCCAAGGAAGTTATTCCATCCCTTCTGCTGCCAAAATAAGAGCTGATAAGGTACCCCTAGGAGCTGTAAAGTCCTGACACTTTAGGCACTTTAATCTGTGATAAACCTTAGTGAGCAGCCCGATGACGCCGGCCTCCGTACACACACACACACACACACACACACACAGGAAATACACACACCGCGCCCTGCTGCTAATAATGCTCTCAGATGGAGTTTCGACTCTGCTTGATGGCCCTGTGAGCTGATGCCTCCATCAAGAGTTGACATCGAATTTAAAAAAGAAGCCTAGCTGGTGCGGGCGGAGCTGGAGCTGAGGTGACAGATATATACCAGAATATGAGCTCCACGACTTGCGTGCCAGCGTGGGGCGTCGACAGGGTGGCAGTCATCTAAAAGGTTAGCTCTGCTCCAGCTGAGAGGCTCGGTGGCCGGCAGTAAAAGATATAAATATGTGTGTGTGAGGATATGAATGTGAAAGCAGGGTGATGCTGAAAATGACCGGCTCAGACGAGGAAAACTCCATCCTTGGATGAACATAGAAGTTTACAAAAGTGTTGTAGCCTCAGTGGAAATTTAGAGTTTTTCACGCGTCACTTTGGATAAAGCCTGAGGCAACAGCTGAGATCTTTTTACCTGTGTTGTTTGCAGTGATGCAATGTTAATTAGATAATTAGCAGCTAACAGAAGGTGGGTATAGTCTCCTACATTCCTCGAGCGTGCTTTAATGGTAATTACACAATTTGTGTTTTGAACCACGCGCGTAATTGGATGAGAGGAATTTCGTGACTATTTACGAGCAAGATATGTACCTAATAAAGATGAACGTTATAATTCCATCATTATGAACGCAATGACACAAGCGAGGATGATTAATGCATGAGAAATCGCATTTTTGATGGTGAATGTCAAATTAAATCTATTAAACTAAACCCCAGCAGAGATAACATACACTATGTTATTGCATTTAATAATTATTGGCGCTGACATGCTGTGAATGAAAGAACAAGCCTCAAGAAATCCTTCTCATATTTTGCTGATTAAAAGGTCCAAAATATACATTGGCTCAGAATGAGCCACTGCATATTTGTGCAGTAATATCTTTAGAGCTGAAACAACTGCTCAATAAGTTGATTGTAAGAAAATTGTTTAGGATATTTTTTCTAGCAGAACATCATCCATTATCTGGCTCTAGTTTCTCCGAGGTTTCTCTGTTTTATATCATTGTAACATGTGACAGGCGTTTTTCACTATTTTTTGACATTTTATAGACAAAATGATTAACAGATAAATCAGTAATGAAAATGATTGTTATAGTTGCAGCCCTAATCCTTATAATGTTTTGCCAAAAGCTTATTTATTACATCAATTAAAGAAGACTAGACATAATAGAGGTCACAATACTGAACCCTGCCAGGCTGATAATTCCAGCTTTATTTACACAACTGCAACAGATCTGCCTGTTTAGAAAGAAATCAATAGTTCCTTGATGATGGGAGCCAATCTAGACATCAAATTTCATCTTAAAAGAATAGTTCAGTATTCTGGGAAATGCACTTCTTCACTTTATTTTCAACAGATAAATGATAAGATCAATACCACATTTATTTCTGTGCGTTAAGTGAGGAGCTAGAGCCAGGAACCTGTTAGCTTAGCGTAGCATACAGACTGGAAACAGAGAAACAGCTAGCCTGGCTTTTCTTCAAAGTTAAAGAAGCTACCAGCAATTTAATGTAAAATCTACAACCTGTGATTTTAGTGTTGTAACTACATATAACGAGACTCCAGGCTGCTGTTGCTTGTCTTAGTGTAAACCACGCTCACGATAATGAGAGACTTTAAAGTCACTTTCATCTCCTGAGAAAAAAATATGTTGGATTCATGCACCAGTTCGGCTGTGAATATGCGACTATATGTCATAAAGATTGTTTTCACTCACTCTCCTCTCTGCAAGCGCATCACAGACACATCGAGATATGATGAAGTTTTTCAAACATAACTGTTTTTTGGTCTTACATAAGTATACCATGAGAAATTATCATAAGATTTTGTTTAAAAGTAAAAGCAAGAGTTTTCTAAATGAGACCCAAGTGCACTTGTGATGTGTTTTAGTTGTAGAAGCACAGATTTTTGAAAGTGTTCCCCAAGAAAATTTGTTTAACATCCTCATTAAACATCTTGCATATTCATATAAACAAAAGAAATATAACAGGTCCCAATGAAATATAGAACAGGTGCTGACAAACTGTGAATCATGAATTGCTTTACAAGTGACCAGGATGTTCGTTAATATTCATTGTCGTCTACCGGCACTTTTACCAGGCTGCTTTTCCAATAAATATTCACATGTGGGTTTAAGTGGTCTTCCAAAGCCACATTACCCTCGAGAACGTTCTTTACTGTGACTATGAAGTCGGTACTTCAACTGATAGTACTCAGCGGCGCCTCTAAATGAACATACTCTACACGCTAGAGTATACACCCTTGATTCCTCCTTCTATCACAAACCTGTGCAGAATTCACCGTCTATTTTCGTAGGCATATATACACACACACACACACACACACACACACCAACGTCGGTGTGTGTTGCGCTGACACGTTATCAGAGCGGCTTGGACAGGCCTGCTTCACACCTACGCAGCAGCTAATAAGACAGATCCATCAGAACATAGCGAAGGAAGAATGTAACCTGGTCCCTCCTCGCCTGGAATGAGGAGACGGAGTAAAGAAAGGCAGTGAAATACATAAAATGAGGGAAAGTGATGAAAAACCGGGGGCAGAGGAAGAGAAAAAAGAACAGGCGTGGAAGAGAGAGAGAAAGCATGAGTCACACTAGGAGAGATGAGGAAGCTCGGTGACCACTAAATACTGTAGATACAGGAGGATATAAAGGACACAGGAGGAGGTGTGTATCTGCGGCCACTGCTAGACAAGAGAGGCCGACAGAGATGCATTTCCTGCCCACATGTCAGAAAAAAAGCCTTTCACAACTAAATATGCTTTTTGGTGCTGCTTCTATTGCAGCCAAATAAATTAGTCTGCCACTAAATTAGGAATGATTGCATCTGAGTATCCATCATACACATTTCTTGCATTGTATGAACATAATTTACAGTATTTTTTAATCAGTTTTTAAAATGTTTGCATTTACATGTCATTTTTGATGTTTTTCTAACAATAGTTTCCACCCAAGATAGTTGCTTTAGAGGGACAAGTTCACATTTATTGTCACTTGATTAAATGTAAATTAACTGATGATCCCTGTTGTGTCTGCAGCCATGCTAGCAGCTGTGAGAGGTTGTATTCCAGCATGTTCACAGTGACAATGTTAACATGCTGATGTGAAGCAGGCAGGGGCCGCTGGCCAATAGAGGGCTCCGGGGCAACTAAATAATTAATAATAAATTATACAAATTGTCAATATTTATGTGTTTTAAATATGGAATGCCCCCAGTAATACGTGTGAAATATATATGCTTTTCCTGCATGTCCTTTCCACCGGTCTGCATGTCTCAACAGCTCTGAGACGATGGAGAAATAACCTACAGGAGGCGGGTCTGTGTAGCAGCTAGCCAATTAGATTCAAGATATGAACATATGACATAAAATTTAGCCAATCATCGTCCTCAAATTTAATCCGAAAAGGCTGATTATTTTATCACCCCAAGCAGAATGTAGTGCATCCTCGAGCCACTGTTAAAGGCAGGACTAGTCTCTACGTGGCGCCATTTTAATACCACATGACAATGGCGAGCGTGATCACTACTCCTGCAAGACCCATCCCTAACACGGTAAAATCTCTCCTCCAAGATATGTTTGAGAGGAGAACTTTGGCAGAGAAACTACAGGTGAAAGAGCTGGACCCAGATCAGCCTGACCTCACAGTCAGACAGCAGGCTGGCGAAAAAGGGAATGCAAGGCTTCTCTTGTAGCGGGTACACCAGGTCAAAGGTCATGTTAATGCCTTATTTTGCTTTCCGTGCTTGCTTTTTAAAACAATGTGGGACAGATCCAGCATGGACAGTTACAGGAATGAGGGATATGAATCACCTCTCTGAGAAATTAAGGAAACATGAGAACACCCGGGCACACGTGGATAATTCTGTCAAGCTAGCCATATTAGGCATCGCTAGTGAACATCGCTGCCCAGCTGGACGACGGCCACAGGATTGCGGAAAGGAAACACAATGAGGAAATGGATGAAACGGGCACATTTTATCAGAAATAATAGACTGTGTGAAGTTTTGTGGGGCTTTTGTGTTGGCCTTACGCGGGCATGATGAGACTGACTCTTTGGACGACCCTGGCATTTTCAGGGGATCAGTGGATTTTGTTGCCTCTCTAGACAATATGCTGGAGAAACACCTTAAGACAGCAGCTGTTTTTAAAGGCACGTCAAAGAACAAAAGTACAAAAAGAACAAAATGAGCTGTTGGGCTGCATGCTTTGACATAACATAACATAACAAAACTATTATTTCTTCACATTCTGTTGATAATTTTAGTTAATTTTGAACTAAAATTCTGACATAATTCTTACATATTGCACCTTTAAATACAGTTTGTAATAACAGGCTTATTAGGTGTCCACCAGGCTATATTCTAGAAGAGGGCTAGTTGTTATTGAAGATGACAAATTAACAACCTAAACATTATTTTTTTGGACCAGAGCCTCCATTTCCTCTCTGTGTGGCACATCTGACCAGCAGCACCAGCCTATAAAGCAACAGAGGATGCTGGAACCAGGAGAATAACAGAGGCTGGCTACAGAGGTAAGTTGTGATGTAATTGTCAGTGAGTGTTTCCCCTAGAATTTTTTTTTTCAGGCCTGGTGGTATGCAGCCAAAAAACAAAACAAAACAAAACAAAAAAAAAAAACCTAAACAAACACGGTACGCGGGATGGCATGTTGCCACAGCTGACTTCAGTCGAACGATGCAGCGGGCGGTCCGCGCTTTATATTTGCAGGCATATTTTTGTTCACTCAGTAGATTCCAGGTTTATGACAGAGCAGTCACAAGCAGCATGATGAATTTTTGTCATCCACACACATAAGAAAGAAATTTAGTATATAGGGCATCCTCACATGTAATAGAAAATATGTGGTTTATTTATATGTGGTTATTTATTTATTAGAAATGTCCCTGTAGACCTTGTTTTGCTGGGGAAACCAATGCAGAGTTAAAGATCAGGAGAAGTAAACATACTGTAAAGTGCAAATTAGGGATAATGGTGTTAAAACCTTAGTAGTCACATACAGTACTTGACTTGGACATAGGCATGTGTTCAGTCAGAGTCAATTTAATCAAAACAGATTTATTGCAAATTTAAGCTGATGATGTATCTTTACACGTATGTGATACGGTCCTGATGCATGCCAAGGAGCAGTTGTCCTTCACCAAGCACCTCATCAGCACAACGCTGTCGCACGGAGAGTTGTTTCAACAACACGGTGTGAAGTTTCCTGATACAGCGCTTGAAACCACAGCGGGGGCTTACCCCATGTTGAACAAGGCCAAGCTCAAAACAGAACTATCCCTCATCTATGAGAACAGTGAGTTCAAGGCCTGCAGTGATGCAGTGCCTCTGTAGCAGTTTATCATGAAGAACAACCTTCAGAGCACTTTCACAGACTCTGTCAGTCTACTCAAGATCCTCATCACCTTAGTTATGTTAACATTAGTTATGTATTGTAGCACAGTCCATCTAACCAGTATTCATAATGCTATATGTATATATCAGTGTTTCCCCTAGGTTGAGTGCTTTGGTTTAGCGGTGGGGGGCGGGGGGTTGTCATCGCTGTGATTAGCAGCCACACATTTCTCCGTTCTCTATTTCTCTGTTTAGCATCGTCAGATTAGGCTAACCCATTGTTGCTAACTTTGGAGCTAACTCCCTTCACTTTTCAGGCAGTTGGGGAAATAACAGACGTGACTTTTCATGGTCTTCACAAGCTGCAGTATTTATTAACTGACACACTGTAGTCTGTACTGTACATTTACTGTCAGATTTACAACTTACTGCTAACCTTTTCCTCTGCTCCGCTCGCATTCACCGTCATTTTTCTGACACTCGCTCTCTCGCTTAACCACTTACTCGCTTACACTCTGCTCTATTCCTTAAAATGAGTTACGCTACCTGGAGTTTCACTCCTCACAGGTGAAAAGCTAAAACAAAGAAATGTTTTGTATTTTTGCTTGAAAAAATTACTTAAACATTTAATCGATTATAAAAATAGTTTCCGATTAATTTTCTGTCGATTGTTTGTGAAATGCTAACATGTTGTCTTTTTGTAGTACAAATCAAGTTCAAATTAATTAAGCAGGTTTGGAGGTCACTGAAAGCCAAATGTATCCTGGTTTGTAGAGGAAATTGCAGTTAAGAATTATTTATACAACAAAATGCAGGGGCCTAATATTGATCCTTGTGGGACCCCCTTGTCAACATTTTGGGGCCTGATTTGTAACTGTAGGCAACAACAGTTCAGTTAAAACAGGTGTTTGCAGGTATGGACAGCAGCCTATCTAACAAAACGCTGTGACTGATGGTATCAAAAGCCTTAGACAGATCCACAATGTTGCTTCTTATCACAGGACTTAATAATGTCATCCACAACAGCAGCTGCAACATTCACCGTTCTATGACAGCAATTTTAAGATCCAAAATGTGAGGGTCACAAAGAAATACACCATTTTGTTGTTGCTATTTGAATAGCTGAAGGAAATGGAAGAGGTACAGGAATATACAGAGCTACAGTCTGGCTCTAGACAGTGAACTACAGCAGCCAGACAAATAAACAAGGGAACACTGTCAAATGTATCGCCTGCATTTGAGTCATTGCCCATCCAAACTGGTTTACAGAAAAATGCCAGGAGCAACATGTGGACTTATTTTTCTCAACGGCCTAATAAATGCACACACCCCTTAACAAATCAACCACCCTGTACAAAAAGTTCCTAAAGAGCTCTCCAAGTGAAGTAGCACAAAACTTTTTCTTGTTTTCTTTGTTTGTTTTTGGATTGTAGTAGATATGGATTTTTTTTTAATATTCAAGCTACAAGATGCGTTCACACAGACTTCACCTGTCATATTGACCTGCATCCCACTTCGGGGCAGCAAGAGAAAAGAGTATCTCATCTCTTGTAACTAAGACCTTTAGCGATTCTCTCTGTTGTAGTGAAAGTTTGTGTTGGGTTTAGTCACTGGCAGCAAGTCTTTGCTCAAATGAAGCCCAAAGAGAGCAAAACAAACTGTCTCCTAAAAAAAGCTGTGAGTAAGCACTTGTTTATTCCACAGACACCTGCACTCTCACCTGGACTCTTAAATTGATAAAGCATCGCCTGACTAGCAAATGAGGGTAAACATCAGTGTGCTGGGAGCAAATAACTGATGCAAGGGTACCGTACATTGTGATTTCTGGGTGTTTAAAGGTGCAGTGTGTAGAATTTAGTGGCATCTAGCAGAACGGACTTGGCAGAAATGGAATATAATATTCATAAGTATGTTTTAATTAGTGTATAATCACCTCAAAATTAGAATCGTTGTGTTTTCGTTACCTTAGAATGAGCCCTTTATATCTACATAGGGAGCAGATCTTCTTCCACATAGCCTGCCATTTTTCCCCGCCATGTTTCTACAGTAGCCCAGAATGGACAAACCAAACACTGGCTCTAGAGAGGGCCTTTCACATTTTTTGTTCATTTTGCGGCCTCTGTAGGTTCCCCTACACACTTCGTAGGGGAGGCGGAGGGTAAGGGGAGGGGTATTCAGTTGGTTGCAATCTGCAACATCACCACTAGATGCCACTAAATCCTACACACTGGTCTTTTAAGTTGATATTTTAGCAATGTGCAGAGTCACTAACTGCAGCTTTGAAACAACCACCAGTATCAGAATCCGGTTCTTTCATGCCGAGGGTTAGATATGAAGATCAATACCAATCTTATATTTGTCCATTAACTATGAAACTACAACCAGAAGCCAGTTAGCTTAGCTTAGCATAAAGATGAAACAGGGTGAAACAGCTAGCCTGGCACTGTCGAAAGGTTAAAAATCTCCCTACCAGCACCTCTACAGCTCATTATTAACATGTTATATTCTGTGCATAGAGTGAAAATGACAAGTCGTGGTTTTACAGGGGGGGTTATCTGCCGGACAATTTCTCAGCTGGGTGCCTCGACTTCCTGACGTCACTGTGCGGTTGCCAGGTTACCTTTGAACAGATCCAGGCTAGTGGTTTTCCTCTGCTTGCTGTCTTTTTTTTTTGTTGTGTGGCTGAAGCTTCATCATACAGATTGTCCATCACTCATCATCTTTATTTACTTCTAAAAGACATCTTAAACAGACATTGATAACTGATTTTTTTTATGTATATACCTTATATTTATATTTTTCTCCTCCTGTTTTTTTCCTCTATTTTATATTAGCCTTTCCACTCCTCACTATTCTAGTTTACTGTAATTCTGATGATCTTGTCTTGTCCTTCCTCTCCTGCACAAGTGTTTGTTCACTTTGAATTCATGTATGGTTGAGTATATTTACAACACGAAAAAGGTTGTTTTTACAATGTGTGGATGTTCTTTGGGACAATCATATTTTTTTTTCTAAAATAAAACTTTAATTTTATAATGTGCAAACAAATAATACAAATGCGAGAGCGGTATCAAGTGACTAAGCATATTTCCAAATTGTCAAATTATTTAAAAAGTACATTTAGCTGGACTTTCCAACTCTAATGGCCCAAACAGGCAAAGATAGGATCCTTTTAACATTTCACTGATTCCTGCTATAGCATCACCAAGCACACTCCAACAGCACTACATGCCCTTAACAAACCCACCAACCTCTTCTCCTTTCACTTCTTTATTTCAAAATCAGCGCTGGCAAAATGAAAGGCCCACATCTTGACTTAAAAAA
Source organism: Thunnus thynnus (assembly GCF_963924715.1). Taxonomy (NCBI): domain Eukaryota; kingdom Metazoa; phylum Chordata; class Actinopteri; order Scombriformes; family Scombridae; genus Thunnus; species Thunnus thynnus. The sequence goes on along the minus strand of NC_089521.1, from coordinate 27,892,527 downwards.
AAAAAAAAACGCTGAACTTTCCTTGAAACCTGCTATCTACCCACTCAATATAGACATATAACTTGCTAAAGTAAAGAAAAAAAATATGCAAATGATAACTCTAAGGCATGGGTAAGATGTTTTCAAAGTCAAATTGAAGGTCAGGTATAACAAACCATAAAACACTCATCACCGCAAGAGCTGTGGAATTTGTGTTTAAAACCATCTAGATTATTGTTTCGCTTCTCTTCGTTTTCAGTATCATACCATCACTTCAAAGAAAAACAGAAAATAAACAGCTCACAGCGTGATGTTCACCACTTGGAAGAGAATAAAAAAAAAACATTTCAGCCAATCTTAGTGTTGCTATATCTCAAAAACAGCTGGAGAAAGTCAATGTAGCCCAAAGTATCTGGCATCAAATATATTTTTCATTTCAAAAGATAGGGTTTTTGTTCGTGTGTGTGCGTGTGTGCGGATGAGGTAAGAAGAAGAAATAAACTCAATCACTCACTGTTCTTGCAGGATAAAATCCACGTTCTCTTGAGAAATCTGCCCAGTCACAGGATGGCGAAACGCTGTGGCCCTCTGGTTATGACTGCAGCGACAGAGGGAGGAGAGAGAGGAGACAAAATTAGCAACCTTGGTTGCACTGTAAACACTGTGAAGGCATCACCCTGGATTTTCACCCCCACTGTGTTCACAAGTGCAGCAGACACGAGCCGATCATTCCCAAGAGGAGTAGCGGGCTTAGAAGCTCTGTCCAACCTCCCCACCCTGATGGGCCTTTGTCCCTGACTTTCCCAGCCTTGTGTAGAATGTGAAGGGGTGGCTGCAGGACCCCCACCCCACCCAATCTATCCTCTACAGCCTGCGAGGAGCAAAGTGTTGGGCTCAGCACAAAATGCTGGACAGTGTGGGCCTGGGCCTCCATCGGTTATAGGCTCAGTCAGTCATTCTAAGCCTCGACCGGAGTGTAAAAGCATTCAACTGGGTAAACAACACCGGGTGGCATGGAGGGTCAAAGTGTGTGTATGTGTGTGTCGGAGGGTTAAGAGAGCTGCTCTGCAATTCATCAGGAGTTTGAACGCTTTAGAGTAGACAGATGACAAGGACTGTTATGGTAAATTCATGTTTATATCGATGTTTCAACAGTTTTGGAAAAGTTATTGAATTTTATAACATTTTATTAATGTTATTTGGATTAAATTAAGTACATCTCACAAAAAAAGTGTCATCTTCTTCTACAAAATGAGCGACAACACATAATTTAACTAAATTACAGTCATTTCTACAGCTGCAACCAACAATTATTTTCATTATCTATTAATCTGCCAATTAATTTTTCGATTAATTGATTAGTAGTTTGGTCTATAAAATGTCAGAAAATGGTGATAAATGTTGATCACAGTCTCCCAAAACCCAAGATGCAACAAAAAATGTTTTATCCTGATCAACAAACCAGAGAATTTACACATTTTTTCTCTAAATATTTCAGTAAATATTGAGAAAAGTCCAAGAAATGTCTTCAAGAGTCATTGTTTTGTCTGACCAACAGTCCTACACCCAAAGCAACTCAGTTTACTATCATGTATGATAAAGATAAGCGGACACATCATTAATGAGAACCACCGTGAACATTCAGCAAACAAACCTCATCTGTGTGAAGCTTCAGGAACCTTCCACGTCTCTACCAAAAATCAATACATAGTAACACTGTTTTCCATTCACCAGCAGCTCACATTACTCATGCTGCACTGATTCCCGCTTGACGTAACAGAAGATCAAATCCTACAAGACTACAAGGTCTCCCGGGAGGCATGTAGCAGCGAGCTCCATAACAGGGACTTACAACGCCATTAATAGCTCACAGCACGAGACCCAAACACAACTTGTCACATGAAACTGGTCACATCTAATAGCACTTTAGACACCTTCCATCCAGCTCGTACAAACGTCTGTTACTGTCTACTCTCTTTTCTCCTCTTTTGAAAATTACATGTATTACTACTGTCACTGCTGCTACTAGTCTGAATACTGCTGGTAACAGAAAAACACTGGCGACATTGTTACTGAAGAGGTTTTAAAGCCTAAAGTCAGACTTTCTATTTCTGCCGACATCTTTGACAGTTATAACAATGGTAAAACTAACACTTCAAGTTATAAGTTTTAGATTTTAACTTCAGTTAAGTTTTCTTGAAACCAGCATCTAGAGGCCATTAGAGGAACAACAGCTCAAGGTTTTTGTTGTTGCTTGAATATAAATAACAGTATCAGATGCTCACTCACATAATCAGCAGAAAAAAAACAGAATAAACTAATAGAAATTCAGAAATCTCTCAATAATTAAAGAAATAAAACCTGAATATATCTGTAAAACAGCCTATCTGTGAAATCTGCAGTGTTGGATGAGCTACTGGGAAAGTGTAGTGAGCTAAACTACCAGAGTCTCTGCATTAAATGTAGCGAACTAAGCTACAGCAACATGGCAAAAGTAGTTTTTTTTACATCGAAGCTACTTTTATATTTTAATACTATAATTATTATTATTGGCAGTTTAAAAATTGTATTTTATTAGGCCCACTCTGTACTTATAGCTATATCTATATACATTTCAAGCAAATAATTTTGACTAACCACCATACTTTGGTTTTGTAGGGTATTTTTGTTGTACCCTCTGCTGGTCAATGTGAAAAACTACAAAAGTAATACGTCAGAGTAATCTAAACCTTTGCTCTCTTCCCTCCTATATGTCTCTTAGTTTGTCACACTTGTAGCAACACTACTGCCCAACACTGAAAATCTGTATGTTAAAAGGGATTTAGTAACTGTCCAGTGTAGTTAGTGGCTGTATTTGGTCTTTTCTCCTACTGCAGGCAGCATAATGTCGACATCCTCTACAGCAGCAGGATGCATTTGGTTGTTTTCAAAACAAAAAAAAAAGAGTTTAATTCTTCTCATCTGGACATCTGGATGTCAAGAATTTATAGGTCTCATAAGCCCTGACTAATCACCTATAGTGGCCTACAGGGGTCTGTAATCACATTTACACATGAATTTTTGACAGCTCACCATAAAAAAATCTCTATAATGTGAAATGCAAAAAAAAAACGGGGGGGGTGAGGAGCATAAAACAACCTTTGCACCTAATCCACAAGGGAGGAGAGCAGCACAGCACTGGAGATGGTTAGTCATGCTGCCAGAAGATTGTGTTTTACAGGACAAAAACACCCAGTGCTCCAGATAGTAGCATCCCTCAGGGGGATACGCTGACTCTTTCACTATAACAAGGAGCCCCGCAGCCCAGTTAGAGGGGCTCTAAGAATTAATAATTGTCTGAATAGGACAGAATTATAATCAATCAGTTATAGCATGAAAAGGATAACAAATCGCCCTGACAGGCCTCTGAGCCGTGAGTTATGACGGAGACGCTCTCCTCGCACGGCCGCATCAAATTCAACAGCAGATGCTAAACGGCAGCTCCAGAGTGTCAGAGCTGGCTTACTGATAAACAGCTACCTGGGTCCATGCAGGAGGTTATGTCATTTATGTTGCATTATGGATACAGATCTGCAGGAAGTGATTGAAACGTGCACAACCACTGCAGTAAAAACACCATCATTTTTTCCTATGTTGTCAACAAGTCCAAAATGAAAACAACACATCCTGTCAAAAGTGTGTTCCTCCATTGATTTGCTGTGGACAATATGGACATTTTAAAAAGTGATGAATATGTATGGAAGGGGATGATTTGTGTAAATGGATTATATTTAAAAAAAAACTGAATCACGTTGGCAGGAAAATGTTACATAAATGTGGATTTAAATTACATTAGTGGGGAATTATGCTAAAAGGATTAACACACTATTGACACTGTTGGTACATTAATGCTTCATTATATTAATATGAATGTATTCCACTAAAAGCTGTGTTTTAAAGCATTTATTTTACATACATCACATTGCTCCGACCAACGACTCGTGCGGTAAACAAAACGCGATGACCTAACCTTTAAAAGTATAATTCAAGCTAATGCATCAACCGTTATACTGCTGAGTTAAAAAATTATGTTCATTATCCACTGATGACATTCACAGAAATGTGTAAGAACTCATAAATACATGTCGAATTCACAGTGATCTTATTAAATTAACTGCAGTATGTTAAACCTATTAACTCTGATGTCTTTGTCAGACTATTAAATAGTTAAGACGCATTTATTTCTGCTGAGGACACGGTCACCTCAAATCCTCTCAGTGAGCCCAGCAGTAAATCTGGATAGTGATTAAACACATTCAAAACAAAAGTCTTGTTCATTTCTGAGCTGATATGTGAAAGCACTCCACGTCTGTTGGTTCACAGAATATGAATGGGTATCAGCAGCTGTGATTTCATTCTGCAGGGAGGTTCAAAATAGAACAACATATAATAGACGTGATAGTGTCATTTCAGAAGAGCTGAGCCAACAATGACCTGAACCGCAAAGGGATAAAATTGTTGAAAGTAGCTCTAAAAGCTTTATATAGAATCCTTTTAACAATGGCCTTTAACACCGGTAATAAAAGACATGTTCACAATGTACCTCTTCATCTCTGGGTCCATTTTTGCCATTTAGTGTATTATGTGTATTTTTCTTATTCTCACAGCGAGATGTGATCAGTGCAGCTTCAGTAGAGTTGAATAAATACAGTTTCTGTATCTAACACTTGTGTGTCAGTTGCTCGGAATCAAAGAGAAAAGGTTTCTACCTGAAGAAATCACTCTGTACAAGAGTTCAAACAGTCGTACAAGAAGAAATTTATCAAAGAACCGAGACCAAGCAATCCAGACATGACATGTATTCAAACGTTGCCTTACCACACTCCCTCTACTGCTTTTGCTATCTCCATACTGTATATTGTTGTGACCTTTGTTAAATGGGGCAAGTTCATTACCCCTCTCTGGGAGCTGCTGGCTAACTGAGGTAGAATTAGACGAGATATGTAAAGGTCAAAGGTGTAAACCAAAAAGTTAAAGCTGCACTATTTAGTATTTTATTATGTTCAATGTGAAAAGGGGTCGCTCAAACTTAAAGACAATTATCACATGACTCTATGGAGCATTTTAGCACCTTTCAGCTGACTGTTTTGGGTTTACAGTTCTGCTACGTGTTAGCTATACCAACTTTATAGAATCATAATATAATATGTCAAATGTGTGATTTTTAGCTTGTTGTGGAAATCTGTCTTCAAGTGTCCAAAACTGATATATTGCAGCTTTAACAACCGCATTTTATTATATCAAAAACACGTAATTCAGTGATCTATAATGTAAGGAACAGACTATATCATCCAGCTTTTAGAGTACAATGGTCCATTTACAACAATCTGCCATATATCATCAAATAAAAAAATATCTGCTGACCATTACTTGACTGTATGTAACACAATATTTATCTCCATTTTAAAGAATGAAATATAGTTCCTGTATATTAAAATTTCTGCTGCATTACTAGGCAACATGTACTGTGGCTGCACACCAAATCCATTTTGAAATCTGGTTTAATCACAGACATAGAGAGAATTTTTGATATCTGCTGACATCTTGATATCTTCATTTGCCCTTTAAGAAAAACACGGAACGAAGCATCATTCTTACATAAACGCTCATGTAAAGTGATAATAAAACACAAGAGTGTGTGTTTTTGTGATACATATTTCTGTTTTGATGCGTCCTGTTACTTTGTGGGCTGAGTACTCCGAGTGCTAATATGGTGCATTATCTCACTTCACACCCTGAGAGCTATGATGAAGAGATGGAGCCGAAGTTTGTATGAACCCATAACACACCAACAAAAACTTGTAAAGACATTCATAATGTAGTCCATGTGGGTCAGATGAATCAAAGCCTCTGCTCAGCCTTTCATTGTGTTCATCTTGTATTATCTTACATTATTTTACTGTAGCTCACTGTGGCTGAGAAGTACTGTTAAGTGCACCTGAAACACAGCATCAGCTAAGAGCTTACAATGCAGCGGTAAAAAAATGTTTTCCACTCATCCGAACATTTTTGTTGTCCCAGAAGCTTAAATCTCCAAGGACAACAGAGACAAAACTCTACCTTCGCCTGCTGGCTCTCCAGCCATGAGAGACTTGCATAACAACCGTATCATTAAAAGAGCTACCTCTCAAAAAGCTCGACACCCACTGATTAAAATAGCCTACTTGATGCTGACACTATGCATGCAGCTTTCCATGTAAGGCGTGGTGTTTACCTGCAGGGTGACAGGAGGTGTGACGACTCTAGAATATAGATGGGTCGAGTCAGAGGAGGCACAGCCTGGATCGAAATATGAAGGTGAGTGATATGTTTATGAAAATTGGCAACATTTTCATTTAAATTAAGAACTATCTGATCAAAGTGCAACTACAGAAGATGACAAATGTGACCAAACTTTCAATGCCAGCTTTTGGTAATGATAGTTTTTGAACCCAGTATCAAAAAAAGTATTGAAGCCAAACCTCATACATTAATCATGGCAGTGAGTTGATATGCACAAACCCCGCTGGATGCAGCTCAATCCTAAAATAGAGTTACAAATAAGATTTTTGGCTTGTTTCAACTGCTGCACTAGAAGTAATTAAGTTTTATTTCTGTTTTCTTTGGTTGTTGTTGTTTTTTTTGTCCTTCACACATCAAATTTGGCTTTAATGTATTTGGATAGTCCAATGATAATGTCACCACAAGATGATAAAAATAATTAGAATCTACTGCAAAACATATAAAAGAAAATGAAATGCATGCAAAAAGCACAAATGCAGGATTAATGTAGCCTGACACACCAGATGGTTTGTTACACAGAACCATCTGAGAAGTCGTCCTTGGCAACTGTTTGGAAAAGGGCAGGCACTTTCAAAAAAAAAAAAAAAAATACTTGGCAGGTGATTGGATGAATCATCTGTCTGTCACCGTCTATCCTTGCGAGGCAGCTGGATTTGCAAGATCAAGAGAGAATCCTCATAGGACGCTGATTGGTCCAAACCACTGGTGGTTTGGACACAAGTGCATAACTTGAAGCCTGACAAGATGGATTCTGGTGATGTTGTGATCTCGCAGACCCAGCTGCATCACAAGGTAAGAATTCATGTTTACTGTAATTCGTAACTTCTTCAGTGTCTCCCAATGTTGATGTTACATATTGATTCTTACAGCTACAATCATTTACTTTATGTACCAGCTAGAGTTGCTCATGAGCAAAGTGCAACTTAAAACCAACATGTAACCTACAAGCAGTTTAGACTGAATAACATTTGTCTTATGGGTGTTTCTATGTATGACACAGTCCATGAGGGTACAGTAAGTAACAGTGGCATCAATATTTTAAATTTAATCAGTGTGAACCTGCAGATGCACAGACTGTTGTTCATAAAAAGATGTCGAGCTTAATGCACTGAAACATGTTTGCAGTTAGCATTTCCTCAGACTGTCTGCAGGATATTAATCCAACAAATGAATCAAACTTGCAGAGACTTCTTTCTCACTATTAGGGTCTCGTTTGAATTCTCAAATCTGGAGCCAAATTCAACTCCATCTGCTTCAGTGTTTCTCAGATACAAACATCTGTGATTGCACCAATCAGCTGAGCTCAGACAGACAGTGTAAAGCAAATGGTTTTTTTTTATTTTACTTGTTTTGTTTTGCTATTCCGGGAACCAGTTTCATCACTGATCCCAGTCGGGAACATATACCTCTATCAAAACCATCAAATTCATCACAGTTTTTCGTCTGTGCACCTTCTGTGACGTAGACTGAACTTTTACTTTGCTATTGATACAACAATCTGCGATGTAAAAACCACCCCGACACATAAACCAGACAAACATCTCATCATTTTTCTGTCTGACAAAAGCAAAGCGATCGATGGCAGCTCTCCCTTCCACAGCATCCTTTCTTAAAGATGTTCATTTGGGGTTTTGTAAAGACTGAAAGGTCTCAAAGAAGATATACAACTTGTGCTATGACGGTGTGTAATTTTCTGACCAAACACAGACACCATAACAAACTGTTGAGACAAAACGGCTAATCACATTGTCAACTGAGAAAAAGCAAAGCTCAAAAGGCCACTCTCCCTTTTTCATTATGTGATTGTGATTCCGCAGTCTTCCATTAATCTTCATTTATCAAAACAGCTGAATCTGCTGACTCAAAGGCAGCAGTGACAAGAGGAATCAAACTAAATCTTCCTCTTACCAAACAATCTTGACCTACTGTCAGCTGATACGCCGTGTGCCTCTGTTTGACTTTTTCACATGACATTTATGAAGGACGAGCGGTAAACCTTCGGGGGTTACGTAAACAGGGGGACGTCCATGACAGCGCTCGCACAACACAACCCACCTCTCATGCAAACACACATGGTCACACATACCACACATGATCTGTCTCGCTGACATGCGCTGCACACACTGCACCTGCTGTGTCATATGATTTGGGTGTCGCCAGGAACTGCAGTTACTTTACTCCTGTTTGTTCTTATAGCCGAGTTACAGGGAAAGCAACTGCCGATTGATTATTCGTTATAACAGAATTAATATGCAAAAACTTTAGTAGTTGATCAATTAATTAATTTATCGACCTACCTTCTTTTTGTAGATGTCACTCTGGGTTCTGGGATGTGTGATAGACATTTTTCTGACACTTTATAGACTAAATGATTAATCGATTCATTAAATAAACTATCATCAGACTAATCAATAATAAAAAAAATGTTAGTCGCACCCATAAAACTCTCTCTCTCTCTTCTTGCCAAAAAGAGGTGGCACACTCTGATAATCAGCGTCCCTTCAGAGCCTTTTTTTAAAAACACTGCCAAAAAGGTTCAAGTTCAAAGTAGAATTGACTGTAATTCTCTCAAGGCTCAGCACAAAGGTGGATGAAATTTCATTCCTTCAGGTGTACCTTTTAAGTCTAAAATCAAAATGCCTCCGGGGAGGTTTTCAAACATTCATTCTGTCGCTACGAAGTTCAAACTGAGTCACGCCTGGCTGAACATTGACCTCTGTAATTACTTATTGACAACGTGATTACCTAAATTAGAAATATAATTGCCTTTGAAGGAGGAAAGAACAAAGAGACTTGATTTGGAATGAAGTTTAATCCACCTTTATAATGTAGTCTTCAGCTTCTTTGTCTTTAAAGTTGCTCCATATTAAAGTCACTTTTATTCTATTTCATTTTAAATTCACTAACAAGTCTACCTTACTACCACGGCTATAAATGTCTTTTTTAACTCAGACTAATGGTGCAAATAGTTAGTAGGCTAAGTGTCTCTCATTCATTAATTGTTCTTGTTCTTCCACCAGCAGCTGATTACAGTTGAACATTCTGTTGCTAGTAGCAACCGCTGCTGGTAGAACTACATCTGAAATACATCTGAACCTGTTCGAGCTCGAATCTGATCTGAAATATGCGAATGGACAACACAAACACGAACCCATGGAACAACCTTAGCAACGGCCTTAGCAACAAAGGCTCCTTGTGGGCGTGTGTGAACAGTCTGATGTCATCACGAGGAGGAAGTAGAGGTGACATTGCAATCAAAAGGTTGAGTATTTTTACAAACGTTCACCTCAAGTTTTGGAACTTTGACCATATTTAACATAGAGATCTGACATCACAACAGTATAAAAATCACAAAAAAAGCTTGTCATGATGTCCCCTTTAATGTTCATTTTAACTGGTGACACGTCCTGCTTTCAGTTGTTTATGATATTTCCATCTTTTTTCTGATTGGTAATCACTGTGTTTCATCCAATACTGTTTTCACAGTTTCACAATTGCTTCCAGTAAAAACCTCAAAGGCCAACTTCTCATCTTCAAACTTCATCATGTCTAAGTAGCTGTATAACTGCACACCTTCATTCATAGTGAGGCCTTTTGTTTCTCGGCTGTTTCTGTGTATATTTCAAACCCTAAATTTCACATAAAACATACACTGTAATGATCTCGCAAAAAAAAATCTCACATTCAAAAAGCTTCCTTCTCAAAATGAATAAATAACATCGACATTATAGTAAGTAGATGGTCTACCAATAATTTCAACAAGCCTTTTGCTACAAAACACGACCACAGAGCAAACACATAAATAATCAGTAACAGTCTGCTAAACATACACCCTGTTGTTTCTTGACTAGCATGCAAAATGAGAGGCTTTAATAAACATGTGCATGTACTATAATAAAGTAAACTAACTCAAGTTCCAAAAGAGGTTCAGTTAATATCATGTTTCGCCATAAAGCAATCAAGCTGATTACGTTACATAATAACACAAAGTGTAGAGGAAGACTGTGTTCCTGTTTGTATTCAGTTATTGTCTAATGACTCTGACAAGGCTTAAGTTAATGCGGTAATGATTTACCGAAGTTAAAATGCTATACATGGCACTTTGGACATTTCCTTTTATTGATGATGCACTGATCAATGTGTCACCATCTCCGATAAGCCACACCTCCATGGGAATGTGACTGATGTATTAAAAAGCGGACCTGTCGGCTTTGGACGCAACCCTTATCGCTGATAAATAGCAGGGATTTGTCTTTGTATCTTTTGCCACTGTGCACACCTGCCTTGTGTTTTAACAGATGTGGTGCAGACAGAGTGCTTCTAAATGATTTGGTGAGTGGGTGTTCTCTTAGTCAAAGGTCACATCTATTTAAAAGGTTTTTCCAGATGAAATGTGTTTGAAGTGCAGCGAGGGGAGGGCGGGGAAGAGCGCTGCCGGAAAAACAGCAAGGTTATTCCCATTGCTACCCATCCCAGAGCACACGGTACATGTTTAAGAATGTATGTGTGTGTGCATGGGTGTGTGTGAGGCATTAAGATAGAGAGAGAGAGAGAGGAAGAGCGATGATGCTTGCATTTAAGGAAGTGTAGGTGACAGTGTAAGAGGGTGTGTTTCAGAAAAAGGCAGACCACCAAGTGCAGTAAAAATGCTAAAATTTGACTCTATGTGAGCAAATATCACAGTGTAATTGGTTAAAAAAAAAGAAGTGTTGAAGTGAAGTTACTTAAGATAAAAGAGCGTGTAGCTACATGTGACCTTTTCAATTCAAATCCAAAAGGCAGACGACTGGATTCAAACCTTAATTGGACAAAAATTACAATATAGAGCCAAATTACTCTTCTCTTCATGGTAAAAGAACCAATCCACTGGTTGCTCTCTGTCACAGACTAACACCAGTCACTTCCTTTCATTAATTTGATAAAAGACTCACACACACACACACACACACACACAAGAATGCACACAAGCAAACCGCTGCCAAGAACTAAATGACACTTTGGTACATTTCCTAATGTTTAAATAAGCATCCCCTAATGGAGTTGCACAATGCCACAGCTGCAAACATGGTCCTGATTTAGCTGCAGCACAAAAGTAGGTTAAAACATTATCACTGTTGATTTTTTTTTTGCAGCCTGCAGAGTGGGCCGCTGGCACCGCAGCTCTGATTATTTAACAGCCACTGAAAGTCCAAAGAGCTACCTGATGATGCTTCAGCCTCCAGCACTCACAGACTGCATGGACTTTAAAGTTAGAAATATATTTTACAAAAACAAGGAAAGATTCTTTAAGCAGATACTTAATCTGTTAGTGCTGAACGATAAGCTGATGTGTTGATTAGTACATCAGTATTTGATCAAACATTTGCTGGCTGCAGCTTCACGAAAATCACTTGTTTTACTCCCGTTCATGTGATTTGGTGTTTTTTATTGCTGGACATACAAATAAACCAATTTTAGATCATAAATCAAGCTCTTGAGATGCACATTGTTCATTATTTTGAATGAAACAGTTGCTTCAACACAACACACACACACAAGTATATAGATATTTTTTGGCTTATAATCATAGAGATTTACATTTCAGTTATCAATATATGTGGCAAAAGTTGGGTGAGCATTCCTATTGAAGCCCAGTATTAATGTTAAATGTTGTTTTGATCAAATTTTAATTTAATTTATAATGCGCACTATATTAATTATTAGTTTGCATCAGTCCATGCAAACTGAATTTTGCTGGAGTCATTAACAGATTATGAAATCATAACATTTTAAGTTATTTGGCTGAGCAATAAAAGACACTTTAAATGCATATAATTTATCTTACCAATCTGGCCAGTTAGTGTATTTTTCTGGATTTTAATAGATAGATGAGTGAATAATCCCTGGCTGCCTTTAGTAGAATTTGTCTCAGGATGGACCACGATACTCTGGCAAACATGCTGTGACAAAGTAAATGTCCACAATCCTGTCTGAGCCAAAGCTGTGCTGCATTGACATGACCCACACCCAAAGATACAACATCATAAAAAGTTATATCTGCAAAGCTATAAAGCATGATAACTACTATCAGTACAAGCAACATCTGCGAGACACTCCGTGTTTGTTCTGTTGATGGCTGGCATTAGTGGCAGAGAAGCGCTGCTGCTGTAACATTAGAGCTCAGTTCCACCTTGTGCTGCCACGGGCACTGCAAAAATAAAACTATGAAAAGGATGCAGGAAGCTTACTCAGCATAATGAAAAGCAGAAGACAGAAAAAGCACAGATTGTTTTGTTTCTTTTTTGATCTTTTTACCTGTATCCATGCGGTTACAGCTGTGGCTTCATTACTTTTTGTTCCCCTCCAAGCATGTGAATGTGGGCAAGTGTTGCATGCACCGTGCGCTCTTCCTGTCCGTAACAAGGAGGAGGGAGTGCTAGCATGCTAGCTCTCGGTCCTATAACTGGCCAGGGGGTAAATAGATGGAATACAATCTGACCACTACAAACACACAAAGTCACAAACAGACACACACACACACACACACACACACACACATATACTTAGTCACCCTGCTGAATTCCTAGCAGGCCGATGCTGCCAGTAAATTCCTTCCTTGGCCCAGTGAGCATGAGGCAGTGACACATTTGGTTCAGCTCCATGCTGCTGCTGCCACCATCTCTTGCTCAGGTTTCACAGCCATCCACTTCCACCTACGCACCCACACATCCAGCACACATCACAAACATAAACAGCCTCTTTCGTTTGATTTTCTCACAGTAAATCTCTCTCTCTCACACTCTCATCGCTCCTTTCCTCACTCCCACTTAGTCTGGAAAGCATTCAACATTACCCCTTTGTTTGATTAAATTAAGGTGTATAAAGCCCGATAGAGGGTTTTTTTTTGTTGGGTGAAGTGGTGAAACCAGACATATGCCGGACCAGTGTGGTAGTCTGTGAGCTGAATGCTACCAATGTGCCCCCTGCCACAAAAATCACTGTCATGAGAGTTATTACACATCTCTTATTACACATCTCAGTCTATCAGGCTGAAAAACAAGACCTATTATAATACCCATAATGCTAGTCTTTTGTGCCTCAAATGTGTTGGACGCATTTGATTTGATCAGTGGTGACGACTACATAAAACTGTTGCTTTATCATAAACTGTGCAAGGCTTTTAGAGTTAGCTGGAAGGTGGTGCCAATGTAGGTTACCCAAAAAAGCTACAGTGCATCAAATTAGACTTTTCTCGTGTATACACACACAATAGGATTCAGTATTTTTACACAAAAAAGGACTACCTACTGTGGAGGTGTATCTGCATTTTGCATAATGCAGCTTGCTCTTTACTTCATCACTGACTCATCACCCACCTACGTATCCCTCTCTGTCACACCCATTGTTTATTAGTCAGACAGGAAGCGTAGTTAAAGTGGCACTACTACAACCTGGTTTATGACCTCAAGGATCTAGCAAGCGATGCACAAAGCATCATTTGCTCATTACATCACAGCACTTTTTTGTTGCCAGGCAGCTCCCCCATCTGGTTTCAATGGGACCCAGTAAAATAAAAAGCATCTCCAGCAGCAGATAGAGGATAAGGTGGGGCCGACAGAGCAAGGGCAGTTGCTCAGCACTGCTGGCAGACTGGCAACAACACCATGCCAGTAATGGAGACCCTGCTGCCAAGGCCCAGATGGGCATCGGGTCCACATACCTGCCACTACATGTACTGTACGGTCTAGGAAACAATGTGTAATGTAATACACTGCTGCACAGTGTTTGAAACAAGCGGCAACTGTCGCGGCTTGAGGCTGAAGCCAGCAGTCCATTTACCATCTCTGGAAATACGAAGTAAGTCATTTTTTTCAATGAGTAATTATGGTCTCAATTGCTAAATTTAGGACCTCTAATAAGTGTGCTGGTGGTCATTTTGAAAATTATTGCTCTGTTAATAGGATTTGAAGACTTGTCTGCCGCGTGGGCGTTGATTGACAGCTGTGAGTAACAGTTTGCTATAAAAAAAGAAAAACATCAAGACATTTAAAGTCTTGATGTTCCAAAATACAACTACAGAGCAGAATAAACAGTGATAACACAACATATTGGGGGTGTAAATCTTATACAGTGCCATGAAAAACAATTTTAGGGTAGTCATTCAATATTAGACATTATTTCAAATGTTATTACAATATCATGCAATATGTTTCCTCTTAGTAACAGCTGATGAGAGCAATATACAGTGCAGTGTCAAGCAAATAAATTTTACATTCTATTTTAATTTTTAAAGGGGACCTATTTTGCATACCTTATATTCAGTCACATACATAATGTTACAATATCAGATTTTCATATTACGGCTCTGGACGCTTGGTTTCTAACGTTTTTTTAACTTTCAGCTCGAGCCAACGTCGGCTCGTGACGGATTTCTTTACATGGTTGTCTGCTCCACGCACAGCAATCGAGTTCACTGCTCTGCTCCGCAAACATTATGGCATTTTTCCATTGTTTTGGAGACAGTTATGCCGAGTCATGACTCGAGTCAAGCTGGCACGCTGTGAGTGTTTTTCCACTACACAAGATGGTAAAGTAAAATACGTTGTTTACCTGTTGGAGGTGTGCTGGTCGTCTGCAGCTCTTCATCTGGCTGTATCTGCTTGTACTATTCCTCCCTGCATTATTTCTAAATGATCCGCTGAACAAAGAGCTCCAAATATCCTCATATGTTGTTGTGTCGCCCGCTTTCTAGCACCGCTAATGAAGCTCTGCTAATTCGGTGAGGAGCACGCTTCATTTCCCGTAAATTATTCACAATAAAAGTCTCCTGTTACTTAGTCATTTAAAAGCTTTTAATATGATGCAATAAGCAGGACATGTTGGGTTTGCATCAGCAGTAACTTAACATGACTCTGATATGGCTGCCCCTCAGCAGCTTCCAGAAAGCTGGCCAATCAGAACAGAGAGGGCTCTTCGGGAGGGGGGAGGGGCTTAAAGAGACAGGAGATAAGACTGCCTGTAAGAGACAGAGGCTAAACTGAGGGGCTGAATAAAGGGCCAGTAAAGTATAAAAACTGTGAATCATGCAAAGCTACTCTAGAGAAATTAAAAATATAGAGTTGGAAATGAGCATAATAGGTCCACTTTAATATACTTAAAATGAGGTTGGCGGTAAACATTTATTAGGTGAGGGAGAGAACTTCAATGTTGTTTCAGTTTACGACTAGTTAATGATTGTCAGGTGAGTAAGAGTGTCTGAGGAACATTTTCAAGTTTCTTCATCTTGAAGAGCACCTTAAAGTTTCCTGGAATTAATAAATATGAAACAGAGTAAGCACCTGGCCTCTTCATTTTTAATTTTTCTTTGAAATTAAGTGGTTGTTGACTTTAAATCAACAGGCCTAAAAAGCTTTTACCAGCTGAATACAGTAATTCTCCAAACAGCCACCTGCATTCATATGAGATGGAGACATACAGTATTTGGTTCATGAGACATCTTTACATTAGCAAATATTTTCCTATTCAGCTCACTTTCATGAAAACTCCATTACCTGTGATGATAAAGCAGTCATGACCTGTCACCTGCAGTGCATACATTAATACTGAGTTTAAAATTGAATGCTGCCAGTGACGATAATACTGTCAGATAACATTATCCCTCCCTTCAATCAGTAATAGCCAAAGTCAAAGAGGCAGAAAAACACTCAGCCTCCACTGAACAGCTCTCATGCCCCCCCAATGTTGTAGTTATAGCACTTGTCTCACACCATAAACACTTACCGATACATCATTTTCTGTGTTGACAGTCAACAAAAGGTAAAGGTTTCCCGGTGCTAATGAAAGAGAACCCAGCAGGCATTTCAACAACCCAACAAATGTGACTCCAACGCATCATATTGTGACAAAATGAGTCCTGGCGCCAAATAAAGGGAGATGCATGTTTTTAATAGTGCTGTTAACTAATATTAGTTATGTGCTGATATGGCATGGATATTTGTTTTGTTTTTTTAACCTTTTTCAAGCATGGGACGTATCAATCGCATCAATTACACTTTACTGAACAGTAAATCATCAACAGATGAATTCAGATAAGTTGAAAGAGAACAAGCTAGAAGATTTTTGAAATAACATTCATTGACAAATATATTGTTTTGTCATATTTTGTGAAAAAATGTTGCCCTCCAGCATCCCCCCCCCCCCCCCCCCCCCCCCCCAAAGGAAATTATCAACATTTATTATTAAAAAACATACAATAGGTGGACAAGCTTGGAGTAAGCAGGGCTCATTACTTTGAATGAGAAATGTTAACAAGACAGTTTAATTTTCCCCACATGGTTATAGCTGGCTGGTGCAGGAAAAAAAAAAAAAAAAGTCTGAAATTCGAAATATGACTCTCATTATAGCCACTCTTCACCAGGCTGAGGAGCAGAGTGCCTATTAAATGTCTTATTGCAGAGATAATGAAAATATTTAGCATATACAGGAATAGCAGCGGAATGGAGCCCTGTGATTGGGAAGAGCATGTAGAAGAGTGAGCAATGCTTAGGCTCATTACGAAAGTGCCTGCACTGACTAAAAATGAGCCTTCACACCGCAGATTGTGCCTTTACAGCAAATATGATTCATTGTGAGTCCATTGAGAAGCCGCTTGACAGAGGAAGGATTTGGGGGGAAGGCTATTTAGGGGCACAGAATGTATGTTGCAAAGAAGGCAATTTTATGGATTTTATAATTAAAAATGAACTTCTGCATGAGTCAAACATGCTGTCAATTTTGTAAACAATAAGTTACTGAATGGAAAAAAGTAATAGAGGACAAAAATGTAAGGAACAAGTGCCAAAATTCACTTTAATCAGCATAGTAACAAGGCATCCCGTGAAAATCTGCTGGCTGCTCTTCAGCTGTGGCTACGTGGGCGCAGGTCAATATCAAGAGGTAAAGTGGAGGAAAAATGGCGTATCCGTAACTCAAAGCAGCAGAAAAGCTGCCTACAGTGCTGGGTTAATGATATAATGTGATACTCTATTGATCCCTGTTGGCAAATTCTCTTTTTGTTTGGACACCTACAGAACGTCCTACAGAAGCTGTTTGGGATTTAGCGGTTTGTTGAAGGGGCACTTGAACAGTTTAATGATTGCAATAAGATTTAATTAAACCAAAATATGAGAATTGAAGCTTAAGACAAACAAGTATGAGCCCTGTGTATTCCTAACCTCACTGTAGTACCATCTAGAATAAATATCTGCAGGACTTAGCTGTCTATATACATTTATTTGGCCAGAAAAAGTGTTTTTTTATCTATGAATAAACCTTAAAAAGATGATAAGCCAAGTACATTTAAAACATTTACCATGATTAAAACTGAAGAGCAGTTTCACTTTACTTTAATCGCTCCGAAGCGTCGACTAACATCTTGTTAGGGCTGGAATCTGTCGACCATCAATCCCCTCCTGACAATGCGACAGCAAAGCAACAGTTGCTGGGCTGTTGATCTACAGTATCTGCTTCCACCATCTCTTATCCTGTCTGTCCTGACAGCATGTGGACATGGGAGACTTCCTCAGTTGACACAAACACCAGGGCTCACAGTAAACAGAGCAGGAGCGGCGGCGGAGCTGAATGCAAATACGCTGATGACAACAAAAAATATAAATATAACCGAAGCTGTAAAGAAGACAGCTCGCATCTGACAACTGGCTTACATCGATAGGGATGTTACAAGGTTGAGAAGAGTCGGCGCTATTTAAAAACTACGATTAAATAGTAAATAAACACATGGTTCAACGTGGAGATTAATATATTCATAAGAAGATAAACAAAGAGAAATGAAACAGAGATATGTAAAAGTAAACATCATGAGTGAAGAAAATATTAAGGAGCTCTAACCTCCTGTTATATAGTTCAACAGATGAGAGTATTCTGGGGAGAAATGTGTTACATTTAGGAATATTTTTTACAAATGTGTACTTAAGAATAACAGATATGGAAACTTAAGTGGTGTTTTGACCACCTGGGTCATTCATATGGGTGAATGAGTCTACTTTTGTCCTTAGAAACAGCAAGAATGAACAATCAAACTCATCTTTTAAATCAGCATGGATGAGAGGACTCATGGAAAGTTTAAACATCCAGTTAATGTTTTTTGGCTTGTGTATAATGTAATGTTTAGTCTGTACTTGATATATTTTGGTGAGGAGCAGCAGGACACAACAGAAACCTGACCAGATACCCTGTGAGCCGGCTGACAGACTGAAATAAGGTATTAAATTGCGGTATTAAAACAAGCACTACAGGACCTTCAATGTAAAAGAGTGGTCAAAATGAACACTGCGACGTTCAAACGTCCGATTTTGGCTGAACGTTGGCACTCTCTCCATGTTTCCTGTCTGCCTCTCTATTGTCAGTATCAAATAAAAAGGCAAAGTGTTCAAAAAACCCTTTATTACAAAGGGTTTCAGTAGTTCTTGTCCTGAAATAGCAGCTTGTGTTCACTTCACTCGTCTGGCACATAGGCAGGACACGTATCCTCTAAAACCACGCTAATTAAATCTCTTGTGTCACATGAGTCACCGTTCTTGCCCGTCTCTTTGAGGTGATCATATTTACATTGATTCCAGGGGAAATCAACCTTTGTACCCCCACAAAAGTACATGCATGGGACTATTTATAGAGCGTCCCGGTGGCTTGGCAGGCTAAACTATACATGTATGTCTTGCTCTCCGTCGTACCTCATGACTCCTCTAAAAACGCAGGAATATGGAAACATGATGTTACCACTTACCCTCTCTGCGATGATATTTTTGTATTCTCTCTATCTAGTCCATCCTACTGTCTGTATAAAGTCTGTTTTATCTTTCTTATTTCCCTGCTCTGAGCACATTTCATTTTTTACCTCATTTCCTTCCTTCATGCCCCTCCTGACATCCTGCTTTCAACAAAACATATCGCTAAATTTAATCATGTATTTCGGACCAACTGCTGGCATTTAATTCGTCTTCATCATTGTCATCTTTCCTATATTCTTTTGATGCTGTCCGGCTCACGTCCCCACCACCGCAGCTGCCGCCCCCACCCCCCTCCCTCTACTCCCCCACCACGACGCTCCCCAGACAGACGCACGGGTTATAAAGCGGCCCTGACGGTTAATTGCAGCTCCATCAAGTAGCAGAATTGGGATTCTTCAGCCCTGATGAGCTGTTCTATCTTGATTGAGGTTGTATTTTCGGGAGGGTGGGTGGGCTAGGCGGATGGTGGGGGCAGATGGTGGTGTAATAGAGATGTCCATCACAACCAATCAGAAACAGCAGACGGAGTAGCGTCCACCTCTGTTGCTACTGGTGATGCCATAAGGCAGACGCAAACTCCCCCCCACCACCGTCCCTCAAGAGACCGCTTTGGGACATTTTGTTGCTATGGCAACCTCAAGATGAGGCCATCTTTAGCTTGAAATAAGCCCCCACTCTTGTCCAGTGCAATAAATATTGCCAAATAGCACTGGGATTTTATGGTGGGCTTTTGCAAAAAGGAGGAGATTAGAGTGTTTATTGCGAGCAACACCTCTTCTGAAAGTGTGTTTGTGTATGTGGACGACAGGAAAGCAGCTTTTAGCCGGACACAGAGGGGATCGGCATGGGGACCGGCAGCCTGGCATGCTAATAGAAGACGAGTCTACACTGCATTCACATTCAAAACACTTCACAGCGTCCTTACGGGCCTCGTCTCAGAGAGAGGAAGAGATTCTGTATGTGTGTGTGTGTGTATGAGAGCGAGTGTGTCGGTATCAATGGGAGTCGAATCAAAACCGGCAGAAAAGAAAGAGAGTACAAAAAGAAAGCAAACTGTTTGAATTATTAAATAATCAAAGAAATAAATGGAATAGTAGAAATGTGGTACTAGAACGTTTCTGAAAGGGAACAAGAGCAGCCGACAAATATGTGCATGAGTGAGTAATAAGACTTGCACAATGAAACTTAAAATCACATAATACATCATGAAAATTAACAGAGAATAGACATCATTTGAAGCATCCTAGAGGCCTGCAGGTTTAATAGGTTTACTACATAATCACAAGGGACCTTTGTCATCCATTCTCTCTCGTCTCTACTGTCAGTGAAATAACGGCAAAAAAGCCTAAAACATATAACGACACATCATTATTCCTTTTTTTTTTTTACATTGTCACCGCAAGAATTACAGCATCAGCCAGGGCTGAGGAATAGTTTGGATCAGAATCAGGTTTATTGCCAAGTAGGTTTGCACATACAAGGAATCCGTCTTGATGTGGTGGTGCATAGAAATCAAATTATACGAGAAAATGTAATAATAATAACTCAATGTTATGTTATCATTTTACGAAATCTTGTTGTCCAAATTGATTTTTCAAAAAAAAAAAGGTAGTAAAAATTAGCAAAATTAGTTACTGAAGTTTTTGTTTCACAGGAGTTTCGTACGATGATGTAAGTCATTTTTTGTGTGTTGCAAAGTGCTTTTTCCCCGTTCTGTAATCCCATTTCAAATGTTTCTTTAAACATATCTTTGAACATAGAAACATGGGACTCTCCCAGATCATTTCATGATCCTATAGGTTTATATTATGAGCATCACTTTCAATCATCTCAATTTTTTTTTTCTGTTTCTGAGAATTCACATTTTGTCCGTGATTTTGGCTAAGAATACTACAATACCCATGAGCCTCGGTCACCATTGATATGGAGAAGAAGCCAATCAGACGTGCAAATCAGAGCGGTTATGAATTCAACAACGACTGCAGGTGAGCTGGTCCTATATACTGTAGTATACAACATTCAAATACTGTAAATCGACAAAGCTGTGACAGTTTCTTTAACTTCAAGGCTACAATTTTGCTCCATCTTCAAATGTCAACACATTTATTATTTAGTGTCTGGTGTACTCATGAGACTCGTGGGTTAGAAATCTGCTCTGCAAATTCAATTGAAAGAGGGACTTTGTGGGTGTTGTTGAATGGTTTAGAAACAACGATGCCAGACATTTACATTTTCTTCCAAGAATTATGACAGATGTGCGGCTTCCAAATGGGATCTGCAGTGCAGTTATTCAGGAAAAGAGAGATGATGATAAAGACTATTAAGTTTACGTGTTTGAGGCACCGGTTCTGAGCTTCAAGGGAGCTGATGACTATAGATTTCCTTTTTCTCATTTGCATTAATTCAAGACAGACAGACAGCTTTAAAGGCAGTGTTTGATTCATGCGTTGTATCTATCAGGCTGGTAGCTGTGGGTGGGCCCACTTGGCACTCATGCCCACCCAATCAGAAGGCTTCCTTTTTTTTTGCAGGATCATCCAGTGAATAGCAGTCAATGAATATGAATGTGTATGAATCTGACTACGCCACCAATATAAAGAAAACAATTCTTGTTTCTTGCTTCTTGTTTATGATTATGATGATGATAGGTCAGATTTTGGCAGTGCATTTAACAAATATCAGATTGCGAGCAGCCCCCCCCCCCCCTCTTTCACCTAGCATACAGCCTGCGCATTGCACAGAGGAACAGAAGCATACTGTCCTCTAGCTAGCTGCTTTTAATGTAGGTTAAGATAAAAAAAAAAACATGGAGAAACATTAACAAAAAGACATTGTAAAAGACGGAGCAGGAGGAAGAGAATTCAGCTCAAGTTCAGCCATCATTCTCAACCCAGACACCTACTCTTTCTGTGCCAATTTCTCCTCAACAAGTGCCAAGTAGTAACAACACATATGTGGCTGCTAATTCAGCCCTTTCCCCGTCAGCAGCAGCAGCAACAAGCTGTAAGGCTGAGAGACTCTTTTCAACTCTCAGCTGGATATAAACTGGCAACAGGGCATCAATGATGACATAAGACCGAACTCTTTCTCCCTTTGAAAGAGAACTGACTGAAGCGTTGGATTATAATGAAATAATGTTATTGTCCAAAACCAAACCCTGTCATCTCCTGCTGTAATTATCAAAATTAAGCTAATTTACATTTTACGACTCTAATAGCCTTTTACCTATTTCAAAATTATTGTGTATTGGGTATAGTTTTTGTCGGGTGTAAAATTGGATTATATGCAGATGTTGCTGCACCTGCATCTGCATCTGTGTGTGTGTGTGTGTGTGTGTGTATAGAGAGTGGCAAGGGTCATATATACACATGCACGCCTGTGTGTTAGCAGTCACACCTGTGCACACATGTGCGTCTGCATGACTGAGTTGTACTAATCACACACAGACGGACATACATACACACACGTGGGATTTTTAGTAAATAATCACACAAGCGTATGCACGTACGTCTTGTCCTCCGTGACCCTTTCTACGCCCCGTAGTGCGTGCATGCGTGCGTGATTTATGGGGCCGCCGTGCCAGGCTATGCGACGCTATTAATGCTCATCTCGGTGCCTGTATAAGGCTTTTATGATTAAACTGTGGTGCATTCAGGCAAGTATAGTTGTAATGGCCTATTTTGGTTAACATATGCTTTTCGGAACCTATTAGGTATGATTGGTCTCGGACAAGCAAGGCCCACCTGATTCTCTCTGTGCCCACCTACACTGTGATTTCTGCCTACTGGTATCTATAAGAGTCATAAGAGAGAGCTTGGGATGCAATGACAAAGTGGGGTGGAGAGAGACAATGAGTGAGTGAGACAGATAAAAAGAGCACAGTCACATACAGACAGACAGATCACCTCCACGTACACACTAACACGTTTCCCACTGGTGGACGAATGACGTGCATCTTATTGATTTAGTCGAGAAAATGCTTCTAAATGTCATGCAATGATACCAAATTGCACCCTGATCGGCACTATAGAAGCTTGTGACATTTAATATGACTAAATCAAACCACCGGCTTCCATGTTTAATTTGGGCAATATCCTGCACTGATCCAGGTGATTAGAAGCGGTAACACCACGTCTCTAAGCATCAGCAAATTAAATATACAACACCAGTCAAAAGTTTGGACACATCTTCCCGTTCGCTTGAATGAAAAAGTGTGTCCAAACTTTTGACTGGCACTTGTACGTAATGGACTCAAACTTCTCTGAACATAATGAGGCATTTCAGTCTGCCAGCTCACTGGGAAGGGAAATAAAGAGTGTGCAGTTAATGTCTGGTGTCTGGGCTCTGACCTTGTCACTCGCTGCAAACTGCACAGAGTCAGTGGAAATTTGAATCGGAGCTTGAAGGTGGATGCTTGAGTGGATCTGGGCTAAATATTGTATATAAGCAGCAGCAGTAGTGATGAGAAAAGTGATGCTATTATACAATATTATCTGAATAAAGGCCCGAGTGGACATACATGGAGTATCTGGAATGACAGTGATAATCGCATGCACGACATCTCGTTTTATGTCTTGTGGTGTGTCGTAGTGTATAACTACCCTCACCTAATCTGACACAGTGACCATCTGATAACTACTAAAATATCATGTAATCTGATCCCAGCATAAACTGAGCATTACAGCTTAAATAATGGCTTATTGCTAAGTGTTCACTGGATCTGTGTTTTGTGTGATTTAAAAATTCCTTAGTTTTATACAGTATTGCAATAGATTTGGACATTTTTGCTTTGACATTATTTATATCTGGATTCCAGCATACTTTATTATCTATAACATCAGTCATCATAAGCTTGCTTAGAAGATTTGTTGCATCATGATCAAAGATGATGAATTCAATCTTGTTTAAATTCATCTGACATCTGTCTGACAGAACAACACACCTGAAGCCGGTGCTTCACATGCTTTCCAATGTGCGACTGCAACCCTATTTGCACCTCTTCGTTGTGTATTGGGGCTGTGAGTTCTGTCGAAATGCTTCGGAGAGCACAGCAGTACAGCGGCTGAACGGATCCGTTCGAAGCGTGCACACCGACGAAGGGTTCGCAGCTGTTGTGCTGCTGACGTCCTTTTGCTGTGCAGCCCATGAAGACGAGGAGGAAGGGCTGCAGTGCACTCCAAACAAGCCTCGCAGCGGGAGGAGAGGAAGCATGAGGAAGCGACCGAACTGGTAATAAGTCACACAATATTACTGAACATGATGGTGTGGAGTGGAATTTGAAAGTTCTATCCACATTACAGCAAATTATTTCAGTGTTTGTAGGCTTTGTGCACCATTCATTAGATACTCTGAGGTGCTATTGATGTACTATACATTAAAAAAACATAACAGTGACAGACACTTTGGAGTTATTCTGGGTATTTCAGGCAATAGCTTGTAGTAAACTGGGTTAATCTATGAAAAGTAAAGTGAAACTAGCCTCAAGCCTGTAGTCAAAGATATAATGAACAAACATGAGAGTTAAGCTTTACTCTCCTACTGGCTTAGTCTGAGGAAACAGAGCAGAGGTGAAAAACAGGCTACAACCCAAATAGGAGCCATCAGATTATTACAGACAAGGAAGTATAAAACCCCAGAATAAAGTTAAATCCATGTTTCTACAAAATCTCCAAAGGAAAAACCAAACTCAGATATTCATTCTTTTGTCAGTGTTAGATTTTGCATTGCCGTGTCCGGTTACGGCAACATTCATCACTTCACTGAAACTTGGCTTCAAAGATATGAAAATCCACCCCCCCCCCCCCCACCACGAGGGATACGCGGATCTGCAGCAGCGTTTATTACCTAAGAAGCTAATGCGCCTATAAACTAAATTCAGAGCACATCAGAGAAATGCAGGCACTAAAAATAATGTCCATCCCTGCTATCTACAGTATCTCAAGTTGCACATGTGCTGCTTTTTTAATTTATTGGATACAATGGCCTGAATCCATTTTTAAGGAGCAGCTGCTGCTGAAATATTAGTAGTATGGACCTCTGTGACAAAACACAGGTTTAAGATGGCACTTTATGCCTCGTTAGGAGATGGAGAGAGGAATCCAGTCTACCCACTAACAAGAATCACTCCAGTTCTGCTCCGGCCCACTCTTTCCTCGCTCGGTCTTCTGAGACTGAAGCGAGACAGAGCTTCTTCTCGTTTGGGGTTGCCAACGTGGGAAGTGAAATACATGCTATGTAAATGTGTTTGGGTTGTCCCATTTGTCCTACTTTCTCTCTTCTTGCTTTCCTCCGCAGCAGATAAGTTTTCGCATGTAACGCCTGGCTGGTGTGCCAAGCATAATCTCTGACATGATTAAACAATTATTAAAATTGTTGCCAATTGTTTTTCTTTCGATCCGATTAATCGACCGCACCTAACAGGCATCCAAGACCTTCCCAAAAACACAATTTCAGACATTTACATATATGTAAAACTTATCTTTAAACCTGCATTAAAACCATTTTTGATACTAAATCTTTCTGTGTCGAGTGAAATAACTGAGTCGAGATTTGGTCCACCAGCAATTTCAAACTGTCTTTGAGTTTTGATGGGAACCGAACAGCATATAACCTGTTGGTGTGTTTTATTCTATGCGCGGCCCCTCCTCTTCATGAATCTACAGTGGATTCTTTGATTACACACAAAGCTGTCTCAGATTAGACAGGGATTAGAGTTGTGCTGCCCACACGGACCGAGCCAGCTGGGGCGTAATGTGAGACCTGAGAGACTGGCAAGCTCAAAGGGTTTCAGTGACAAACAGATGGAGAAAGGGGAGCGGGGCTGATATCAAAATCCTACACATCCATCTCTGGAATGGGAGTAAGGGTTTGTTTCTTCCCCCATGCCAACATCACTGATAAAACTGCTACTTGAAATCTGCAGAGACAGTAGACTCTTTAGACTCTATTTACAGCATGTGGTAAACACCGTTCCCTCTTTAATAAGATAATTACAATAAAGGCTGATTTCCCATGAGAGCACCAACAAATTATCACACCGATATTAAGAATTACTGCTTCATATCATAATGAAGCATCTAAATAGAAAAAAAAACGTCCTGTGTTCAAATCTAATGGACTTTGCACTTGAGATAAAAAAAAAACTGACAAAACAGGACGTGTATTCAAAATCAGACCGTTGATTATTACAATTGTTTTTAAATTTCAGATATCGCCCGGATACAATGACTTCACATTAAAAATACCTTTTCACTGGTGAAACTGTAACAACAAAACTTCATAAACCTTAGAGAACATGATAATTCAACATTGCATATGCCTTAAAAGAGCTCTACTGGATGAGTACTGGATGCCTTGATTCCACCGTGCACGGCTGCAACGTGGTTTTGTTCCATCCTCTATACGGCGTCATTCGCCACTGGGAGCGTTTCAGAAGCGGGGCGCTGCATGTACCTTGTGAGGCAGCTGGATTCGCAAGATCACAAGAAAGATCACGCGATAATCTGTGTAACAACCATGGATGTACAGAGAGAACGACAAACAAACAAAAGGTTACTTTGCCTGTTGGACATTGACTTGCTGCTGATTTGGTCATTTTTCCTTGATTTTTGTGCTTCTACCATATAAAATCTTGTGATTTTCCACTTCCAAGATGAACCTTGTCGTCCATGGTGTCAAATATCCTGAGACCCTCTGACTGGATGACTTCTGGCCTGGTGCCACCAGTTATGACCTATGGTTATGACATAATGTTGATGTAGTGATGTGATATATATAATATAATATATAATTGGGAGTCTACACAGGATGTTTCATTTTGAAAATTGACTGGATGCTCTATGCCTTTCCTGTGTCTGACTTCCTGCCTGGCTCAATCTGCCCCGTGCAGCTTGACGCTGCATATATTTTCAGCGAAGCGGAGCGGAGAGCCGCTTCTGGGCTGCTTCTGAAACACACTGCGGCACGTCTGGTGGAATCATAAGCATTGATTAGAGTGGCCACGATCAGCTCTGGCGGCCGCGTAGCAGCCTGAACGACACTCAGACACGCCTGATGAAATCAAGCTGTTCCGGTTCAGAGGTAATGTGTAGTTACAGCTTCATGTTGAGGAAATGATCCAACTGAGTTTTACACAGTGAAACGTGCAGATTTTAAACTTACTAAGAAAAAAATTACAAAATATTTTAAATCTACAAAGAAAAAAAGAGCACAAAGGTTCGATTTGTGAGCAACAGAATCAGTATCAGGAGATAAAGCGTGTGATCAATGATCTCTAATACAAACTAGAGCCCAACTAATACTGAATATTTGAGGAGGATATTTGAGTACATAAAAAATCTGATTTTTTTTTTTACATGAACACATAACGTACAAAAACATGTGCTAAGCAGGACGTTTAAAAACAAAAACAAATTCATCAGTGATTTCTGTTGGACAGACTATGTAATAATGTTTCTAAATTGATTCTTTGACATTTGTTTTCTGATATTTCCTGTTAACTATTAACAAGAATAATTGCAGATAACAGATAACATTGTTATCTGCAACACGTTTATATCAGCTGCTTTAGTATGTTATCAAATGTTTTGTTCACAGCACAGAACAGTGAAGTGGGTGTTTACTTACTAATGCCTTTGTGGCACTACTAACGACTATAGCTGTAATGATAAATGGTAAATTAATCGATCAGTCAATCGACAGAAAATTAATCAGCAACTATTCTGATGATCAAATAATCATTTTAGTCATTTTTTGCTAAAAAAAAATCAAATCAAACGTGATGATTTGAAGCTTTTCTTTGTAATACATGATAGTAAGTTGAATGTCTCTGGATTTAGACTGTTGACCAGACAAAACAAGACCATGAGCTCTAAGACATCGAGCACATTTTTCACCATTTTCTGACATCTTACAGACAAAACTATTAATCGAGAACCTCTGAATAATTGATAATGAAAATGATCGTTAGTTGCAGCCCTAATAAAGAAGAGCTAGCCAAGACTTATTCATTTCTGGCAAACACACATAATGAATGTCGCCTATCCAATACTGCTCTTACACTTTTCACACTACTGTCCATTGTATGCTCAATACACAACACACATCTTCACCAATATCACTACAAAGGACAAAATCCTGATGTACTGATGTTGTGACTGACTGATTCTCTCCTACCTTGTAAGGTCAAGGCCCAGACAGAAAGCCACACTTCCCCAACAAGTGCTCAGCATCTCTGCTCCTCTCCGATTCAAAACAGAGGTGAAGACTTTGAAGTCAGCAGCCCTCAAGAGGTGCTCTAGGCTGAGGTCCATCCATCTGTACAGCACCGTTTGACTCTAATCGACTCATATCCAACATGATTTTAGGTGCAATTCGATGGGATGGTGAAGAGATCTTCTCATCTTGCTGTAACCTAAGCTACACTTGTTCACATCTGCCCTGTTTCCTTTCAGCCTTGATCCTCACTCCAGCCACAGCACACACACACAACTGTACGTCTGATGAAACTAACATCAAAAAAAAAAAACACAGATTACACTCACCAGCAGCAGCTTTCTGGGCTGGATTTAGCCACCAAACTTTAAGTAAAATCTCCATGTCACTACTAAACAGTGATTCTCTTTCTTCCCTCTTATCAAGCAGGTTGAAATAAGGATACGTCTAGCATTGTGAACAGGGTGACATTTAGACAAAGAGTCCCATCCAAGAATGTGAAATGAGCTGCTTGGATATTATGCTATTTTATTACACTGGCTGAGTATAATGTGGTGTAGATTCATTGAGTTAATGTGGCTAATGAGCACAGACAAAT
The DNA here is from genome assembly GCF_963924715.1 of Thunnus thynnus. Taxonomy (NCBI): domain Eukaryota; kingdom Metazoa; phylum Chordata; class Actinopteri; order Scombriformes; family Scombridae; genus Thunnus; species Thunnus thynnus. The sequence continues at coordinate 27,863,652 of NC_089521.1, read as the reverse complement.
TATTCAAAAAATGTCACCAATGTCTTGATTTGAATTCTGAATTTGCAAAGTTCCCTGCGAGCCAAGACACTTCTAGTTTAGTTGTCACTTTAGTTTTGTTCTCATGTCATGTGGGGTTCCACAGGGCTCAGTCCTCGGCCCTATTTTGTTCAGTTTGTATCACCTCTTGGCCATATTATTCGCCATTTCACCCGTGTCGTACCATTGTTATGCCGATGATGCCCAGTTCTATGTCTCATTAAGCCTAAAAATTGTAACAATCTGGATTCTCTGCATTGCTGCCTTGCTGCCGTTAAGGACTGGATAGCTTCCAATTTCCTGCTACTGAACACAGATAAGACTGAAGTCCTGGTTATTGGTCTTGATCATATTTCTAACACCGTCACCCCCCCCCCACCTTCGACCACTAATAACTAACACGAAACACTCAGCTAGAAACATTAAGAGTCTTGTTCAATCCTGCTACTTACAAATCAGAAATATTGCCAAAGTCAAACCAATGCTCACAAAAAAACATGGTTGAACAACTTCTCTACACTCCTCCTGCCTAGACTGCTGCAATTTATTATTTACTTGCCTAAATGATGCAGCAGTTGCCCGTCTACAGTTGGTGCAGAGCTCCAGGTCTGACCGAACTACACTGGCTCCCCATTTGTTATAGAGTTCAATTTAAGATTCTATTGATTACTTATAAATCCCTACATGGTCTGGCTCCATTTCAGAACTCTTAACCTCTTATTCTGCACCGAGAGGGAATGAAATGTTGTTAAAACTTCCACGGTCCAGACTTAAAACAAAAGGGGGATCATGCTTTTACTGTTTTATCTCCAAGGCTGTGGAACAAACTCCCCTTCAGTACCAGATCAGCTGAGACAGTGCCTCAGTTTAAAAAAGCTTTTAAAAGCCCACCTAATGTCTGTTCAAATGTTTTAATGTTGTTCTTTTATATTTTGTTTTATCTCTCTGTGTTTGACCACTTGTTGAAATCCCTGTTCTTATTGCATTTTCTGTGTATGATGTTTTAAATTTTATTTCTCTATGTTCACTATCTTTGCACCTATATTATATGGTATTGTATTTTGTGAAACAGCTTGTAACTCTGGTTTTGAGAGGTTCTACAGAAATAAAGTTAGGCTAAACTGTTTTAATGTTCACTGTAGGACTGTTAATATCGATGGCCAAAGCGGAAAACCTCCAACTGCAGAATTTTCTGATTGACGGATTTCGATGATGAGAACAAGGACGGCAGAAAACTCACACAACAAAACAAAAACACAAGGCAGAGTCCCTGGGTGTGTAGAGAGGCTACAGCACCAGTGGCTTACACAATCACTGAACATTCATTTCCAGTGGACAAGGAAACAAATACACTGAATTTAAGGAATTTCCCACTTAAGGAATTCTGACCCTTGTATACTACAATGTAGTAACTATTACATTTACTACATCTTTTTACCTGAAAACAAACTTTATTTTATTTTTAATTTAATTTTAATTATTAACTTAATTTAGAACATTGTTTCGTAGAACCTCCTCCAACTTGCACCAAGTGCAAAAGCTCCTATCTGCACTTTGCAAGGCATTAATACCTAGTCAGTACTGTTAACACATAATATAATAATATAGTCCAAAAACAGTGTATAATGTATTGCATCTAGCATTCTGCAAGAAAACAAGTTTTTTTTTAGTTTTCTCAAAAAAGTGCATTTCTCAAATAGGAGGTTTTGCTCTTCAGCCATTGATATATCACTTAAGTTTTAAGATTTTTTTTTAGAAAGTAACCATTTAGATTCCCAATATGTGGTCAGTTTATCCAAATAACACCTGTTTGTAAATCTGCTCAGACATTTTTGGACATGAGGAGCCGCTGGCCGAGTGAGACAGAATAATACAATTTACTGCATCCCTCTGTCGATTTGGGGGGGGGGGGGGGGGGGGGCAGAGGATAGAGAGAGAGTGGACAAGCTCTTCTCTCTACTACTAAAATAAAAGATATTGAAGGAAATATAATAAAGTAATTGTTTATTCATAAATTGCTTATTTAATTTACAGCGGTCTTTACAACTATTTACAACATAAATAAAGTACAGAAGTGGAATAACAGGGTGTCTAAATGTCTTAAATTCAGTTTTATAAGTATGAGGTCTTAGAAAATGTGTTTCAGGATATTTTGGTTCCTGCTGGTGCTGCTGGACCTGGACGGGCTGCCACGATAATAAAATTAAAAGTTCTGGCTCCGTTTCTACTAACTGTGTCCCGATTGTCAACTGCAGCTGTCAAGGTTGCTAGGCGACAGGAGTGGCGCTTCATGACACAAGGGTAAGGGCGGGAACAGCTAGTGACGCAGCTGGAAATCCTCCATTAGACCAAACCATCTCATTTAACAATGTTTGGTTCTGGCCTTCGCGGTCTATGAAGGATTAGCCTTTGTGAACCGCGTTCCCCTGAATTGGGACACAGCTCGTGAAACTATTCTGGTTAAGTGAGAATGAAATGTTTCAGACTGTTCCCAAAATGCCAAAATCAGCCCTGGTTTCACAGTGTGGATAGTTGAGCAGCTTCTCTGGAGAAACTAACATAAATCTTCCTCGTGTAAACTCACCAGCTAATGAGATACAGATCGAATTCATCTGTATCTGTTCAAAACACTTAACATTGTGAAGCCGGGTGTTACGGTTGACGTGGTTGATATATATCAATATTTGCCTAATGTGCTGTATGCAAGACTCACATTTAAACAACTTCCTAATTAGATGATTGACTTCACATTTAAACATCTAATGGGCCGTTTGCAATAACAGACTCAGAAGCTGGGACGGCGATAGGTTGCTGCTCATTGTGAACGAGACCTTGTGAAAGTGACAATAAGGCGGGAGCCAATCATCCTTGTTTTTATTCCTTTGGAAATGGACGCACAAGGTTGTCTCATACTTCACTCCGCTATATGAAAGAACGTTCTCATCTTTGCGTTCTCCAGGGTTCTCTATGACGTGTCTTTAACGAGCTACTGGGACCTCAAAAAGAAGAAGGACGTGTGGAAACAAATTGCTGACATAACTGGTTCATTAGTAGAGCAGCTACACCAGAAAAAAAACTGTCCAGTCGGAGCAGAGCATGTAAATTAAGTGCTCAACACACACAGAGAACGACAGATTCATGGGAGGACTGAGACTGCCTGCCACTCTGTATCCATATGTATGAAGGCAACGTGACTTTACATCACCCCAGACAAAACTCTTCAAACGAACTGTACAACAAAAACTTTACTGACACATTTTGTTAGTTTTTCATTCAAATTTGCTTATTATTATTTATTTGGAAAACATAGTTTTATTAAACAAGATGTGAATGGAGATACAACTAATATAAATCATTTTCATTATCAATTAATCTGTTGGGTTTTTTTTTTATTATTAATCAATTAATTTAGCCTTTAGAATCCCAGAAAACTGTGAAAATGCCCATTTACACTTTCCCAGAGACCAAAGTAACATCCTCAGACTGTTTGTTTTGTCTGACCAACAGTAATACTTATTATATTGTTATGGTTCAATAGATTACCAGACACCACTCTTCTCTTCCGGTCTTAGTCCGCATACTCTGTGAGGTCTTGTTATATTATTTCCTGCAGCTGGTTTGTTATACTTCTTTTCCTGTTCACATACATATATTTCCTCCCTCTGTCTCTCTTTTCCTC
>NC_089521.1:27767571-27859755 GCF_963924715.1 Thunnus thynnus | reverse complement strand
CTTACTGGACCAGCACCCATCCTGAAACCGCTCTGCTTCCCCTGGCTGTCGGTGCCGTTTCTGAGGTTTTGGATCTGGTTCCCCCCATCCTGCAGGAGTTCAGCCTCACCTCATGTCTCTCTCTCTCTCTCTCTCTCTCTCTCTCTCTCTCTCTCTCTCTCTCTCCTCTCTCCCTCCCTCTCTGAATGATGTCTTTATCCTTTTCATCCTCCTTCTCTCTCTCCTCCTGTGAATAATGTCTTTTCTTGTCTCTTCTCCCGTGTATGTGATTGGTGCGATGTGAGTCTCCCCTGTGTGCACGCATAGTCTTGTCCTCCTGCCAGGTCTCCATGGCGATGGAGGTCGCGTGGCTCAGGTCCTATTCTGTTCTTGTGGCACCTGGAAGCTACTCGGCGTCCTCTTCATCACATTCTTCAAATATATTATAAATCCTGTTCGATGCTGTATTCTCTAATCTGTGTTGTATTCTGTAAATACGGCATCTATTGCACATCTGTCTATCCTGGGAGAGGAATCCCTCCTCTGTTGCTCATCCTGTTACAGGGTTTTTTAGTTTAGTTTTTCCATATTTGAATCGAGGGTCTTAAGAGAGGGGATGTTGTATTGCTGTACAGACTGTAAAGCCCCCTGAGGCAAATTTGTGATTTGTGATATTGGCCTACACAAATAAAAATTGACTTGACTTGAAACCAGATTATTGCTTTCCTGTGGTTGATGGCTTTGTAGTGTAAACTGAGTGGCATCTGCAGTTAACCCACCATTCTTTCACTACATCATCACCACCAGACACCCCACGATATCAAAGCAACCACAGCCATGACAGCTCTCTCTCACTCTCTCTCTCTCTCTCTGTGTGAAGCGCAGTCCTATCCGAGTCTACTGCTCTGACAGCCTGACACTTTGTGACATAAGGGGCGCCCTCCCTGAGAGTGACTTGTAGGGAATTCATTTTGTCAAATTGTCAGTCGCATCAAACATCCGGAGCACAGCTAGAGACTGAATAGCAGATTCTCCTGGAGACTCTTGAAATAAGATGCTTGGTCAGATGTTTCTGTTGTGCCCTTTTCTGTGCACATTTCCTCTACAATTCTCTCATGTAATGCAGCAAAAAAAAAACAGGAAATAAGCATTCGTGTGTGTGTGTGTGTGTGTGTGTGTGTGTGTGTGTACCAAGATGTTAAATTTAATTTTGGACACATGAAATCAGATTTTTGGTTAATTTTAGCATCTAGGATTTTTTTTCTATCCCAATACTGGAGGCAGGAAAGGATTAAGGTGCCATTTCCTCCCCGCTCTGTCCCAAACTAGCCTGGGAATTGGGAGAATCTGCCAAGCTCATTTTTTATTTGCTGTAGCAGATGCTTCTGGCCCTCCTCCCATTCAGACAGATCTCCACCAAGCCTGGAACTGGACGGGTCAATCACAACCATTTATCTTATATGAGGCGGGTTTGATTCAATGACGGACAGGTCTGCAGGTCCGGTGGTCATCCGCCTCAAATGTTTTCAGAAACATATTTTAGTGAACTGTTTAGCTGTAATTTGAGAAAGTTTGTGACCCGGGCGCCATGTTGAAAAAAGATGAGCCAAAACCAAGCACCGCCCAACATGTCTCGTTGCTCTGATTGGTTGTAGGCCGATCCAATTGCGTCCAGAGGCATTTTGGTCTGCCCGGTGATAACGCCTCTTGGAAACCGAAAATGAACTGAGAGCTTCCATACTCATACAAATTTGCGAATTAGTCTGGCAATGCCGAGCTAGACCCAAACTACTCTTTGCTTCAACCCTCAGTCGTCTTAGTTTCAGTTAATGATGTGGTTGTTAATGCAAAGCAGGCACACTCCTCTAATGCCTGCTGGACCTGCATGGCGCCAACATTTACACTGCTTCAGGCTATGTATTCAGTGGTTTTCTTATCAATAACTCTGCCATTTTTCTTGCCCAGAACACTCAGTCAAAGGCTCCCATGAAATCACCTACAGTCCAGTGCAGTGGTTTGTAATAAAGAAAAGCCGCCTTCATACGTTGATATTTGGCAGGTCACTCAGAACGTCGTGTAAAGGCTGAGATGCTGACATGAGTTCTTCAAATTATCAGGGGTGTCGATTTAAATTCACAAGATATTTTAGGAACTTTCAGGGGCATTTCCTTCTTAAGGGTCAATAAGTTTCTTTGTGCTTCACCCACCTTACAGCCTCTTGCTCTACTACAGCGTCTAACAGCTATTACCCACCACTTTATCCTAACAGTTACCTCTGCTTCGCCTTCAGCCGTGATTTAACATTAAAAGTTCATTTTTATTCCTTCACCGGCAAGGAATTCCTTTTAGACAAATGTATTTCATGACCTAAACCAGAGATGACAGGGATAGCGCCGCTGTAATAGATTTTCTTCTTGCCGACTTTCATTTGTCACACACATTAATTCAGTCCACGTTTAGATATTAGCAGGTGATATCACACACTCTGCCATCTAAATATTTGAGAGAGGTTAAGGGTGGCTTTTAAGTTAAACCAGTCAATTATGAGTTGTTGGAAGTTGAATTATGAAATGATTATGTGTGTGTGTGTGTGTGTGTGTGTGTGTGTGTGTGTGTGTGTGTGTGTGTGTGTGTGTGTGTGTGTGTGTGCGTGTGTGTGTAAGTGTGTAGGGATGAGGCACAGGCTTTCAGACAATCTGCTCCATTCACCCCCTGCTGGGCCACAAGTCCAAATCCATTTACATCCCTGAGCCGTCGTAAGGCTGACAGCCACTCACACACACATACACACACACACACACACACACACACACACATACATACACACACACACACACACACACACACACACACACAGTACCATATATACAAATAAAATCCTCACATGCAGGTAAAGTGCACGTAAGCACACACCTCTGGGGTGTCTGGGTAACAAAGCACATGCAGTCCTGCGTCATGACCTTTGTCACACGTCACTCTCCGTCACTCTCTTGCAGGTTTCCCTGTTTTATCCGGTGCATACTGTCTATAAACACTTGACAATATGCAGTTGCACAAATACACAACGTAAACCGTGTATGTGCAACTTATCAAATCATGATACAGTACGTCAAGCTGATTGACACTTCATCAAAAGGCCAAATACAGTTGAACGTCCGCTCGGACAACATGACGAGCGAACACTTAATTACCAGCCCTCCATGCAACACGTACGCAGATACGATCAATACTCGGAGGCACACGGACGCGAAAGCCCTCATTAAGCTTTCACGCTCACCTCGAGCCTCTGTGGTTGATTGATCTGCTGGCTTACGCTGGATTAGCAGACCAAACAACAGAGTCACGCTGAGGACTTCCTCAAACAGCGAACCAACACCTTGTCATTTGAATGTAAACATGTCGGATTAAGCGGAGGAATGGGGGCGGAGTCCGGCGGTGTCAATAACGTCCCTGTTGACAGGTGAGGGAATCATTAACTAGAGCGGCCTCGGCGAAGGATCGCTGCACTTTCACTGAGTTCATAGAACACAGAAGTTATTCTGCTGCCGGCGCTCCTGTCTTACTCATGCGATGTTATCGTCTTATTTTTAGACTTTATTATTGAAAAAGTATTTTAAATTGGACGAGCATCAGTTTGACAGTTTAGAGAGAGGTTCATAAATAAGATGGTTAGAATACTTTATCATTTTAATGGAGTGACAAATGAAATATTGAAGCCTTGTCACCTCTTCATCCAAGAAAAACAAGTATCATATTTTGGTTGCAGTGCACTTCTCTGTATATCATAAAACCATCTCTTAACACCTTAATTGTGAAGTATTTTCCATATTTCATCAGTGTAACTTTACTATCTTACTCAGCACTCTATCTGCCAATATGGAGGTATGTGCAGGTGAAGAGAAAATCCCCCAGAGGACTGTAAATCCAAAAAGGATTAAAAATCAAGATGAGGAAATGAGAAACAGGGCATATATGACATTGAAGATAAAAGGAGGACACTGACTTCTTCATAAAAATAGCCACTGAAAAAAAGGAGGAAGGAAAGAAGGAAAATTCATTTTAATAAGTGAGTGCGGGTCTGTGAGTAAACAGTTAACCACCTGCAGCTATCCGCTTTGTTTCTTTTGCATCTTAAGCATGTCGGACTTTGCGTTTATGCAGGAAAAATGTCAAAATTTGACTCGAATCCGCAAGGTGATTCGGCTACAGGTGGGAACATTGGGAGTGTGAGTCAGAGTACTTCACCGTGAGAGTGGGAGTGAATAGCGATGGTTAGTTTGTTTTGGAGCTCAAGGCTATTTCCTGGATTCCTATGTACTCTCTCCTTCTCTCTCTCTCTCTCTCTCTCTCTCGCTGCCGTGAGCTGGCTGATCTGACAGGTCATTGACCTGCCCAGTGGTCTGAGGTATGACTCACTCATCAGCTAAATCCCCCTGCCCTCCGGTACAGACCACCCCTGTCGTTCTTGCTGCTGCTGCTGCTGCTCCCCCACTAACAAATTCACAAACACTACGTGCGCAACATGGACAGATAAAAAATATACAAATACAAAGCTATTATAAAGCATGTGCACTTGCCCACATACACACTAGCACATACGCACAGCTAGCATGTTTATCATTTATCATGTTATTCGTTTTTCATAATACATCCTCATTATGCTAAACTACACAGGGATATATCATAAATAACTAGTTATGGTGAATCAGTATTCTGGTGGTTGAGCTCCAGCAGCCTTCAGAGGTTAGAGACTATTACAGTATCTGACAGAAAAAGGGGCGTAGGCAGGGGTCTGTTCTCCCGTTCTCCCCTCAGGGAATGAGGATTGATGGTGTTCATTTGAGAGTGGGTCACATCTGAAACCTTGTGATAAATGTAATGATGTCATTACTGCTGGGAGGGAGGGGTGTGAGGGGATGAGGGGGGGTGGGGGGGGGTGCCAGGGACCTAATGGAAGAGGACCAGTAAAATGTTTGCAATTTGTTTGAATTCAGTGGGGTTTTTTTTAAAAAAGCTAGAAAACAGGTTGCTCTCATTTGCTCAAACACACTAGTGGCTGATAAGCTGAAAAACCATGGGCGTGTTTTTTAGGTAACATAACACCAGCACTGGTGTAACGCACCGTTGACACACTGACCAATAAACCTGCCCTTTTGCCAACCTCTATTATTGTGTGCACAGATAAAAAACAGTTTCATGACTCTGTTGAAGCCAAGTGCAAAACAAACATTCCAGACAAACCAGTTTGGTCACAATCTCTACGCTGGGAAGAACTAAAACGCCCTTACAATAAAAGAGGATGCATTAAATTAGACTCAAAGGATCAACAACAACATCTAAAGGCAATAACAATTTTTTTAAAACACAAAAAACATCGGGCCGAGTACTGACCCCTGCTGTACACCACGGATTAATGTAACCACAATCAGTTTCATCACCAAACGTGGTAAAACACTGAATTTTGCTCCAGAGCAGAAACATTGAAAACTCAAAGCAAGCAGCAAGTTACAGAGCAATGTCCCTACACGTGAGAGCAGAAGTGGAGTTTGGATGTTTGGATTGTGATAGCGTACCTGCAGGGTGCATGGTAGAAGGGATATCCAGGGTGAGGTATGTGATTGCAGTATCCGGACTGATTCCACATGGTGCTTCTCTTCTCTCCACGTGATGACAGTTCACAAGTGCCGCTCGCTCGCCGCTCGCCGTTTCTTTCTGCTTTCTATTTCTAGTGCTGTGGGATCAGACTCTGGGCTGCCGGGAGTCACATTAATCAGCGTCTCTTCTCTTGTCTCTCGAGTGGCTCCATGGCGAGAGAACGAGAGGTGGTGCTAGTGTGTGTTTGAGAGCAGGTATTACCGGGAAGATGAGGTGAGAGAATTAGCTGAAGGGCTGAACCCGAAGAGAGAAGGGATGATGTCAGGTGAGTCAAGTCTGGTGTGGTTTACACACCTGGAAAAAGAAGTCTGCTCCTGCCACCACCCACCCGCCCCCCCCCCCCCGCCCCTCGACAACACCACAGCTACTCAGCGGAGTCTCAGACGACTGCCCCAGGTGAAGTCTGACATCACAGGTTACTCCTTTAATCCTGCCCAGTCATTTTCCGCCTCTCTCGTCTCAGGTGTGATCAGAAATAACAGATGTCTTTGAGGTTAACCTTGCTGAGCTGTGTCTTTTGCCTGTTAAATCATGCGTAATATGTGTCTCCACCTCTCATCTCAATGATCTGACTCCGGGGGGGGTTTTCGACCTCTCAGACGAAGATGTACATCACGCGGTGTTCAAGACAGGCGGTGGGTTTCAGAGATCTCCGTTCCTCCAGCAATCTCTGATGCAAAATAGGAGCTGTTTATGTCTTTTACACGTGAAGTACATTCTCTCCAAAGTTCACCAGCGCCGCATATCCGTCTCCTCTTGACACGAACAGATTAAAATCCACAGTCCCTGCGTCCCTCTGCTCTATCTAGTTTGTCTCTGAGGTAGCCGGCGCCGGCACAAGTGCTTATTTCCCCAATCACTGGCTCCCCACCGGCTCTCCAGCCTCACGGAATAACAGCGGCGTACAGCGCTGAATGACTGAGCATACTCACAGACAGAGAGCGAGGCGGAAAGTGGCAGGGGGAGAGAGAGAGAGAGAGAGAGAGAGAGAGAGAGAGAGAGAATGTGTAAGGGGGTAAACAGAGCGGAGCTGCATTCCTTTTCCCGCCTCATGCTCATCTGGCAGGATACACACCGCTGAGAGGGACAGAAAGAGAGAGAGAGAGAGACAATGTGTGACACAGAGAGGAAGAGAGAGAGAGAGAAAGGAAGAGCGACAAAGTGAAAGACAGAGAAGAGGAAAGAGACCGTGACGGTGTTTACATGCACATAAAGAATGTGATTAAAGTGTAATTTAAGACCTGAATGCAAACGACAGGGTTCATGTAAATACATTAGCTTATCTTTGTCGGGGCAATTATGACTGTAGGCAAGTGTGGTTGCATCATCACAGTAAAATATTTAGAGAGCTCTGGTTTTATAAGCTGGAAATTATATATATATATATATATATATATACACCTTAACTGCATTTTCTTCACATATGAGCAGTTTGCGCAGGTGTAGTTCATGATGTAGTGCATGTTTTATTAAAAAGATGAAGATCAAATGATGAAACTTCATGAGCTAATGTCTCTAGAGTCGGGTTATCAATTCGAAAGTTTTCTGTCCTGATACCAAAATGATATTCTTCTCGAAACCATACTTTAAGAAATATACGTTTTTCCTATAAAACTCCTTTCTAATTCAAAAAAAGAAGCCAAAGTTCTCAAATTTTAAATGTTGCCTTAGCAAAAAACTAAAACAAAATAGTCTATAATTAACATAATTGAGATTTAAATCTTCATTACTCAGTACAACAGAGAGAGAGATTTGATACCCAGCCTTGTTTGTCATGAAAAACTTCAACTTTCATAACAATAAAAAAAAAATAAGGCTGGAGTTATCATTTGCTGTCTTTCAGGGGAATTTTATCTGATGATATGAACATTATCACTTTACAAAAACTACTCAGAATTAGGGATTCCATGCAAAACGTAATTAAAATGTAACAATTCCTTGTTTAAATTTTGTTTTATTGATGTTTATTTCATTGATGATTGTAGAGTTTTGTGTGATGTAACAATAACAGTAGAGCTGTAACTGTAAGTCGATTAGTTTTAGTTCATCAACAGAAAATTAATTGCTAGTTATCTTAATAATCATTTTGAGTGATTTTTTTAAGAATTCTCTGTTTCAAGCTTCTCAGTTGTGAATAGTTTCTGGTTTCTTCAGTCTTCTCTGATAATAAACTGAATATCTTTGGGTTGTGGACAAAACAAGACATTTGAGGACGTTACTTTAAGCTTTAGGAACTGTGATTGACATTTTTCACCATTTTCTGACATCTTACAGATGAAATGACTGATTGATTAATTGAGAAAATAATGAAGAGATGAATCGATAATGAAAATAATCATTAGTTGCAGCCCAATATAACAGTGACAAGTGACATTTACCATACTGGACTAACATCCACATCACAAAAATTGATATTTCACAGCCCTAAAGGTGAACGTCTCTGTTTTTCTGTTAATCAGAATACTTTAACAGTCACATTAATGAGTGCATGTAAACATAGCCACTGTGGTAAAAGCTGTAAATATGAATGCCTCAGAGAAATATAAAACCACTAACGGTATGAGAAGCCAGACAGCGAGATAGAAAACAGAGCTAAAAGCAGACACAGACAGCCTCTTCTTGTCTCCACCAGGTTATTCTCAGCAGCCCACAGCCTGATTCAAACCTCCCAATCAGCAGAAGAATCCTGCAGGTGAGAGGTCACCTCTGTGCAGCTAAACAGAGATGTGCTGTCTCCCTGGAGAGGTGGACTACTCCAGTGCCCTACTAAGCAGAGCACTGCCACATGACCCTGCTGCAAGGACAACTCCTCCGCACCTGGGGAAAGACTTGTGATGACACGGTCACGGAGCTGGCAGAGTGACAGCTTCACTCACTGCGGGTCAACATCCAGACATGTAATCTGATATAAAAAGAGAGTTCGCTCGGGGGAGGTAGCGGCTTGAAAAAGCTCAAACCATGTAGCCATCGGATTACCTCTTGAATATTTGTTTTCTCTTTGTATTCGCTAAAGGGATTTGCACTTCCTAAGCCTGATCATTTAATGATGATAGTTGTTAAATGGTGCAGAAGCGTGACTTGAACTCTTCTATCAGATGATGACTTGGAAAAGTGAATGTTTACTGGTTGGGCTTTTCCCTACGGAGCGTGTATACTCATTCATTTATGACATCCTACACCCTGTTATGATAGTCTTACTATCCTCTTGCATCAGTGTCCCGTGTGAAGTAAAAAACCTCTCGGCCTAATGAGAAAAGGGGCTCGTTTCAAAAGCGTGTGGCTCCCACATTCGCGAGAAACTATTTTTAAATCAGTCATGGATGAAAATACCAACACAGCCGGGGACTGTTTGGTCGTGACATTGATAACTCAATAATCAAATGTTCAGCACTGTCAGAAAAGCATCATTCAGTTCTGATTAATGTCCACTAGGGGCAGAAATTGACTAATAAAATCCAATAGAAGAGATTCACTGGCAAGGCCCTGTTCTTATTAAACAGAAGTTACAGTGATGAGAGTAGACTGATCAGTTTCTCAACATCTCAAGCACTAAATAATTAGTGATTCAAAAAGTCTGAATCCTCTAACAAAGTAGCCTCCAACCTTGGCACTGCAACATGATTAAGAAGATTAAAAATAAGAAACATTCTGCTACAAGAATCTTAATTATTTTCCGACCTTCGTCTTTTGTCTTAAACTAGTTTTACCTCTTCAGACCTCTGAAAAACAGTGTTTTAATTACTGCCCAGAGGAACCAGAAGGAGCTGAGCTCACCTAAACCAGACATCTAGGAAGGTGGTTCTCAAAAAACCTCAAGCTCTTCAAATGTTTTGATTGGTGATTAGTTGCTGTATCATCAGGGTGAAAGCCTGGTAATTGCACTAAATCACACACGTTTTACCAAATAATGTGTGAGGTGAGGAGTCACACAGCTCCTGCCAGCTGACCTCTGACATCACACAGACTTCAATTTATTCACACAGCCTGGAGGATCATCATCATCGTCATCATCTGTGATGCAATTGGCTGGTTACATCATACATAGAGAAAGAAAAACAGGTAGGGAAAAGAGGGACGGTGGCTGAGATTCAAAAGCTGGGAGGGAAGGAAGAGAAGAGAGAGGAGGTGAGGGATTGGCAAGGATGAAAAGAACAGACGAGGTAGGAGGAAAGGACCCCTGCTGGTTTTTTTTTGTTGTTGCAAAATTTAATTCCAGCACAATCTAATCAGGGTTAGGAAACACAGGGGACCCTGCTCCCTTTTTCTCCTTTCTCTGTCTCTCTCTGTCTTTGCTCTCCTTGTTTGAAAAGGCAGGTGGACTGGCTCCACCTTTGCTCGCCTATCCACCCACGCAGACACACACACACACACACCGCATACACACAAGCATGAGAGGCACACGGTCTTCTGCACAGCATCCACATAAACAGATATTCACACACACACATTCATGCATACAGACATATACACGCAGACATCTTACAAGGATGCACAACTACACAAACATATATGGACGTGCAGCACATACAGTACGACACACTTGCAGCAGTTGTCATCTTTGCAGACAGCTGTGTTGAATCATGTCAGTGGGCAAGATGGCAGGAGTGTGATTGGGCCTGTGGTTCAGCTTATCAGGCCTTTACAGCCTAAACCCCATCCGCCTCCACCACCGCCACCCGCTTTAAAATGCACACACACACACACACACACACACACACACACACACACCCGACACACCTCCTCCGCCTCCTTATGCCCACTGTCAAGGTCACATCTGAGCCCATATTTCTCAAAAACCCTTAAAAGCGACATTCACCTGCTCTCTTTCTACTTTTTTTTCTTGAGTACAAACTCCTGCCCACCAGCACAAACTGCTGTTGATCGATACCACTGATTCAGTGACGACTTGCCTTTAAAAACTCTGCACAATTCTCTCAGTTTCGGAAATAAGAACCCCACGACTTCACATTTTTACCCGGTCTGAGACGGAGCAGTAGATTTCCCAGATTTTATACAATCATCACAGAAAACATTGTGTACCCACGAACTACAATAAAAAAACAATAGCTTGCACTCCATCCGTTAACATACAGCCTCTTCTGTACCCCTTTCCTTCTAGAGCAGCTAATAAAATAAAATGTTGCTTCTTCTCTGCAAACTTTAACCAATCACATCCCACTACTGTCTTACAAAGTTTCCAAATGCTTAAAAAACGGTTTAATTTTGGTCCTTTTCCCTGCACTTTCTCCCACACACACTTTATTTCATTCTCAAATGAAGACACTAACTCACAATCTCACTCCCTCTTGTTTTCACGACCTCGCCCGTGTGCAGTCGGTGCCTGGTGGGACTCCATATTCATTTTCTCAGGAGGACTTGATCAATCATGCAGCTGGTCAGAACTCTGGCACGATATAGCCATACGGTAATAGCACACGCTGCGTGTCTCTAGATGAAAAATGGACAGATTGGAAAGAAAAATCAGTCCGTAGAGAGACCGTGAAAACTGGAGATTTCTGTGTACACGTGTATGGAGACGAGAGATACAGCACATGTGTTGTAACTGAGGAAAAGTCCTCTAGTAGACATAGTATTATCTGGCTCATAAAATTCAAGAATGTGCTCGTCTGTCTTTGGAGCAGCTCCGTTAGCTTGAATGACGCAATAACTCCTGTGTGTATCTTTGTATCTGTGTGTGTGTGTTTGTGTGTGTGTGTGTGTGTGTGTGTGTGTCAGTATCCCCGAGGATCTTTTGATCCAGATTCTTCAATCTTCAATCTCACACACACACACACACAAGATGCTCCTACTATTAATACACCTCCTCTGAGCTCTTCCCTTTCATCATGCCTTCAGGCTTCGCGTCTCTCCATCTCACAAGCTAGAATATGACACCACAATTAGAAGAAATCTTTTATATGGTGGATCAGATCCAGATTTAAACAGAAAAGCAAAGACAGTTTCTTCAAAAGAGTTGGATTTGCTAGATTTGGTTCCTTGTATCTGATTAGTTAAGGCGTGCTTTGGTGCTGCGCAACAGGAGTTAAACTGAGATTCATACACCTGGAGGCATACATCTTTGAATTATCACATCATACAGAAAATAAGGAAACTAGTCTATTAGCAATATTTTAGCTACTGTGATGAATGTTACATGTCATTTTTGGAACTAGTTTTTCAAGTAGGAATTCCCAATTTGGGGAAAATGTCTAATTACTAGTTTCTGTCTGATATTACATTTGAAATTTGAACTGAAGTTATTGTCTATTATTTAGAATTCAAGGATTGTATTATTAGCATAATTAAAAAATGTATCAAATATCAACATATAAAAAAAACTGATACAATTATGCAGCTGCACTTCTATTAAATTAGCTAACTATTACATTAGTTGCATAATCAATTCTTAAATAGCCTGCAAAAATAAAATCAACATTCAAATGTTATACTTATTATTAAAAGCCACATAGTTGTCCACATAAGCTAATGGTGTCAACCTGCTGTCAAGTCTGACAGTCTGACAATCTGAATATGAAAAAGTTTTGATATCTGATTGATGACCTCAAATTATACAGATGACAGCTCTATAATTGATCTGCTGGAGCTCATGTTAGCTTCACACTGACAAGACAGGCAGCTTCCCAAATTGAGGGCTTTAAGTTGATAGCTTGAAAACATGATGTGATGTGCTTAAAAGTCAAACAGTGAGATTCCAACAACTGCTCTGTTACTGCAAACTGTTGGTCAAAGTTGATAACTACTTAGCTTGCTAGCTGCTAGCTGCTAACTAGCTACCTGTGAAAACTATGTGATTAGTGATTTATGTAGCACATTTCATATGACAGGCGTAAACTCAATGTGCTTAAAAAACCCAGCATCCTTAGCAGTATAACTTTTAATAAAAGGTTTATAACACAATATAATGTAGCTATAAGCAGTGTTTACAATTATAACTCCTCCCATGAAGACATATTTCCTATTATTAAGCTGTGTTTTACTATTTTATCAATCATTATCTGTGTGTCAGTGCATCAGTGGTGACACCAGCATGCATAAAGCATATAGACAACAAACAAGAGTTTCATTTTGTCATTTGGCAAACTCATGGAATTAACATTAATTAGCTACAAATGACTTAAGTTGCCTGCAAGAGAATTAATTTCAATACGTAAAATTGAACACTTCTGTCTAAATCTTTCATCAGCTCATTAATACACAGTTAATAATGTATGGTTAAAATCTCAGCTCTTGCTATTTTACAATTTTACACTTTCAAGCTGCAATTTTAAGTTTTTTTTTCCATTCAGATATAGATTCAAATGAAATATATCTTTGTTATTTATCTTTTTTTTTTAAGTTTCATTGTCTCTTTTGATCCAATGTGTCTTATTACTTTGTTATTTCTGACTGGCAGAACAGACTTCAGGCTCTTCACTCAAATACACACCACTGAAAAGCTCTATTGGTATGCAAGGCATGCATAATCCACAAAGACAGAATGAAACTGTAATGATCCTGTTGAGAAAATTGAGCTATTGCTGCAGTAAACAGTAATGAGATACAAGAGAAATAGAATAGAACAGTATTGCATCCTGTGCTTTTTGTAAACGGATACAACAGATAATTGTGTCACTGACATTGAAATGTAGAAACTTATGTGTGAAAGCTTGAAAAGGTATGATTTATTAGGTATGAACGATCGTAATGAGATCGGCTGTTGGCACAATAGCAGACTAATGTGCGTCAAATTCAGCCAGTCCAACACATAACACAATATTTCACTCTGGAAAAAAAAAACACTCTTCTTTACGCATTGAGAATCTAATACACAAAAGGAAAGAATCAGCATGACTCTCCTCTTCTGTAAATTGAAAGAACATAAGCTCGTTTTTCCTCCACAAAAGGGCTCAAAGTCAAAGCCGAGTAGTTTTTACAGCCACAGCAACAGAGGAGAGGATTTCAATTTGACTAGAGAATAAGAAACTATACAGAGAAACTTGAGAAACACGGGGAAAAAAGATGAAGTGAATGCTTTCAAGCACTCTTGAACCTCTCTCGACCACTCTGAAAACTGTCAGTCAGCGCTTGACTGATCTGGTCTGGGTTTGAAACAATTGGTCGCTGACTGAGCACCATAAGATCAGAGAGCCAGACCCTCATCTTCTCAATCTGCTTCTTCAGCTACAGCTACTGAACCTATTGTTAAATGAAGTGTGAAAGAAGACACTTGTTTTAAAAAATGAGAAAATATTAAATGAACATTATATCGAGTCTCAATATGGTGCTCATGGTTGGATTTTTAGCAGATGCCAGCTGACATCTGCTTGAGAGTAGATTTCTGAAACCCGTGCGCTACTTTATTGCCTTTTATTAGCAAAGACAGACATATTTTATGAGAAAAAAACTAGCACTTGTTTGGTAACTTTATCTTATAAATACGCACCATATTGTGAGAAAACTGTGTGTGATTAATCCTTTTCAGAATGTGACTGAATCTGATCATAAAACTGTAGTGTCTCTTGCCTTGTAGCCACTAAAAAGTACATAAGTACTTGTTATTTATAGTTGCAAATGTCCAAAGCTGAATAGATTCAATGTGTTTACATGTGTATACTGCTGTTTGCCCAAGTCTTCTTTATTACTACCATTAGGGGGTTAGTGTTAAGGTCAAAAATGTTCCAGTCCTTCACATATTGGCTATAAATACCAATTTACTTAGGTTGTTTTGAAAAACTGTTTAAATAAAGCTTTCAATGAGATTGTAAAAAGGAAAAATAGTCTACAGCCATGCTAGCAGCTTTGTGAGGCTGTTCTTGACCTTGAGTTTAACCATGATAGTACGTTGTTGTTTAGTAGGTTTAATGGTTACCATCTTCACCATGTTGGTTTAACATGTTAAAACATGCAAATATTTGCACAAATACAAAGTACAGCTGAGGCTGATGGGAATGAGGTTTGTAGGTCTTTGGTCATAAGCCAAAGAATTAGACAAAAGTCAGTAATTAGTTATTACAAGTTATTATGATTCATCCTCTGTGGAGCCATGAATATATGCCCAACATTTCACAGCAATCCATCTAACAGTTTCGAGGTTCAATAAAGAACTAAAAAGTTAACCTCATAGTGGCGCTAGAGGAAAAGTCAGAGGACTACCAGCCTTAAGAATGTATCCTCAATGATCTTGAATATCTGTTATAAATTTTTTGACAAGAGTTGTTGAGATATTTCACTCTGAACCACGAATGTGAACCTTAGAGGAAGAGTCAGGTCTTCACCAACCTCCACAGGATTCATCCTCTGGGGACCATGTGTACGAATTTTCATACCAATCAATTGCCATGAAATCCACTGAAAATCCCAAACTTGCATTTTTCAAATTGTGTAAGATTTGAATTAATTATTGATATTTAACATGGCATACCTTGATTAAACCGTTCTTACTTTGTAAAAATGGCATCTAGCAGCTTTATTTGAGGCCCAGCAGCTTGCATTAAAAGAAGTTGATTAAATTATTTGCACATAATACAGTATATACAATATATATACAGCATATACCTTGATGGTAGCAGTAGAGTGATTGTAGTGCATGGCACATACAACAACAAGAACATCCAGCATACCTACCAGGTATGTCAGATGGTAATTATTGGTCTACACTCATACAAATCTATAGCAGCAATTTCCATCCTCCATTACTGACTTAAATTTCATCTCTTCAAGCACCTTACATCACACTCTGCCTCCTGAATCATTTTTGTTCCCTTATTTTAATCCTCTATTACCTCTAATTTGATCCTACCATTGAGGGGGAAAAAACTCCCTTCCACCATTTACAATAACACCTATTTTTTTAAAAATATTTCAACACTTGCATCGCCTGCATGAGCATACCAATCACACTGCCGGGATAATGTGTTTCTACCGCTTGCTAATGCTATCTTGCAATACTTGTGATATTACTTAAATTAAACTGAAATGTATTCTGTTGCACTATTCTGTGTTGCACTGCCTGTGAGTGTCAGCTAATAACTGGAATATGAAAAATGACTCTAAATTGGAAGCCGACATTCAAGTCAGGCTTTCCGAATAGGTTTATTAAGACTTCTACTGCTTCCCGCAATTCTACTAATGATTGCCTCTGTAGGCCAACAGATAAAAGATTCAATAGCGCTCACAATGCCTACCGCCTCTGCAATGGTATCTGAAAATCATGCCTAGTGCATTTCATCTGCTGTTGATAAGAGCATTTCAGATTGATATAATTTGTGAACCATTAATTTTGCCATTACGCATATGCATCTCTTTTATTCTGGTTTCTGAACTGTATTCACTTGGTTTCTGATTGAAATGGTAATGACCAGTCCCTCGCTGGTTCTCTGTGATTGTGGAACGAGGCAGCTCAACCTCCCCACCCAAAAGTGACCCTTTTCAATTACTGTAGCCTTCAAAGGGCCTTGACAGTGAATGGCCCGACAGTTATTGCCAGGAAAAGAAGAAGAGCTCACTGTCAGTCTGTCACTGGTTGTGGTGACACCAAAGGAAATTCAAGGTTACGCTTTACTGTACTGTACTTTCTGCGACACAGTGTGAAAACGTGTCACTGGAGAGGTCAGAGACAGACATACTGTATATAGAGGTTTCATCAGTCGCAGTCTTTTTCTGCAGTGGCGGTGCACCACTGCAGAATTATGAGCGCCGCTGCTAAAACTTCACCTGATCATTAATATCAGTGGGCTACTGATTTTCACTCGTACATTGTGCGAGCACGATAACACCCTACGTTATCCTGGAATTGTTTTGAGTCATCGACTGGTGCATCAAATCCCAGAATCCTCCCTGTCCTCATTCTTCAAAGGACGTCTACGTGAAAGGTACTGTTAAAAGAGTAGTGTAGCTCCTTCAGGGTAGTGCAAAATGTGTGTGCATAGCGAGTGTGTGGTTCAGCGAGTAGAGCGAGCGGCAGAAAAGTGATAATGAATGCCAGCAGAGCAGATGAAAAGGTTAGCAGTAGGCCTAAGTTGTCAGTCTGGCAGTAAATGTACAGTACAGGCTACAATATGTCAGTTAGTAAATGCTGCAGCTTCTCCAGACAAAGGAAAGTCTCGTCTGTTGTTTCCCCAACTGCTGGAAAAGTGAAGGGGGTTAGCCCCAAAGCTAGCAACAATGGGTTAGCCTAAGGCTCACTTAAGGTGGACTAACCTTTAAAGTGGACCAGCTATTCTCATTTTAGTGTCAATCTCAGCTGCTCCTAATGTAAACAGAGAACAGAGAAATGTCTGAATCCTGAGTTTGGCTTAGCAACACCCCCCACCATCACCCCACCACCACCATCCCAAAGCAGTCAATCTAGGAGAAACACTGAGTAGCATAACAAAACAGTATGACTGAGATAAAAACACAAAGCACCAAGAAGGAAAATACATGAAATGAAAAGAAGCACAACAAAACTAATTCTGAAAATGAAAAAGGTCGACCATTCAGGAGTGTCTTAGCCTTTAGTTCCTTTTTGATTAAAATGCACCTCTAGCGTCTGTTAAGTGGTCTCACTTTTTAACCACCAGTGAGTGTTTGCTATAATGAGCCTGGTTTTTGAGTAGTTGCTGTTGTAATGAGGCATTCCAAAATTGCACCATTGTAACAGAAAACAGGGACAATTACATCTGAATAAAGGGCGAGTGTTTTGAGGGGTATTCAAGCTCAGCAAAGTCTTTTCCTATCTTTCTCACTTCAAGGGAAAATGAATGGGGAAATTCTCCACATGCTCATCTTTCTGTCATCACATTCCCATTGTTTGGAAATGTCACATAGTCATACAGTGAAGGTCAATAGTTGACTTTTAATCACAGGTATATTGAAGGAGCAAAGCTGCTGAGGAAAAGTCTTGGTGCATTGCTTTAAAGGCCCGAACGCACTGAAAGCGATAATTGACACGCCTCATTTGACGTGCGTCATTTGATGCTCCTATGTCGCACTGCAGGCATCGGTTTGGAAATGCCAGCAACCACAGAACAACACAGATTTGTCTTGTTGTTCTCTCTAATTTAACATTACTTCTGCATTAGCTAGATGTCATTAATGTATGAAAAGGAGAAATGCAGAGGAGGAAAATGAAACTAAGAGTGTCTGTTTCCACAGTAAATCATCTGTTGAGTGTTTGATGGTTATTTACATCTGCTTTACAGTGTAACTGCAATAAAACAATCAGAAAATAACGTTTTATTTCTTTCTCTTTCTCTTTCTATCTCTCTTTTTCAGCTGCAAAAAAACAGCTTTAGTTGCTGGGTCCCCATTTGGTGCTCCAAAATCGGAAACAAGGTCAGAGTAGGGGCGTCAAGGCAGTTTGACGTGCCTCATAAGGCTTTTAGTGCACGTTCGGCCATTTAAAACAATAGGTGTACTTCAAGATGCACACGTCAGACACTTATGGGCCTTAAATGTCTTCGGCACTTGCCAAAAGACAAAAAAAAGCACAGTGTTTTCTATTAAAAAGCCAAGCAATGGGGAATCTGTAACATGCGATACGTGATGAGACGTTGTCGTGTTTTAACTGTAATCAAAAGTAGACAGATACACGACATGGCTGACATCTCCAGAATAGCTTTTTAAATTCCTTCATTCTTTAAAAGGGTACATGCTGTTAGACACTTAGCAGTAAAATCAATACAGACAAAGGGTAACAGCATGTTCACAACACAGAAGTGGCAACATTTATTTAAGATAAGCTAACCATAACAGACTCTACATGCAGTGAGATTATCTTGAATGAATGAGGCAACATTAAACGTTAGTGGATTGAGCTGTCAGTGATAAGTACTGATAAGTAACTGAAATTTATTTTTGAACCTCAATAGCAACAATTACATGCAAGAATCAGACGGAACCGCACATTCATGTTCACCAACCCAGCCGGTCTGTGATGATTATCAATCAAAGCGTCAAGAAGTGCCAAGAACAATGTTGCTGAGTCCAGGTTTATCTACATAAATTGCTCACTGCTGTTAGGGAGTGTTTTTATTTCTGTATTAGGTTTCCAATTTGCAACTTCCTGTGAGTGAAAAGGTAGTCTGTTAATTTACAGCACCACAATCAGGGAAATGTGCTGCTTTGGATGTCTCAGTTCAGACTGAAAAATTAAAAAATCAGCTAAAGCTTTATTCAGAGTTTCAACAACTTTATTCGTATCTCTTTTAGATTTACATGTGAGTGAACTTAATATGCACAAGCCTTCTGTATTAAAGGTATTAAATGCTAATAAGCATTTGGTCACAAAGAAAAACAAAAACAAATCTGAATTAATTATTATAATTTTCTTGTATAACAACCACTTAAGCAGACACACTATGTCCTAGACTCAACACTGCAAGGTTTGTGTGGATATGGAAAGACTGCAGGTAAAAAAAAAGATACCTTACATATCCTCAGTTGTAAAACTGATGACCTAGAAGTGAAGTTAAACAACAACCTCATTACAATTACTCTAAATACAACTCTGCCTGGGTTTTCTTCAATATACAATTGGCTAATTGTGTCCTGTTGTACAAACACTCCACTGTGTGTAGTATAAGAATATTGGGTGATTAAAAAATAATTAGTATTACTGTAGAAGTGTGTCAGAGCTAACTATGAATAAAGAAACAGGCGTAGTTCTCTGCATTATATCAATTAACAAGCTGATAAACAAATACATATCAGTCATACATTGTGCAGTATAATCTGGTAGCAATATGGTACAGGCAGCTGTTACTAACATCGCAACAACTGCTGCTTTCATATCTACTTATATTACTGTACATACTGTTGTGATGTCAACAACCAACACATTACACCCACTTCAAAACATCCTATTATCTGTCTTATGGTTTCTAGAGTATAATAACTATTCACAGAAAAGAAAAGAAATGAAAGAAAGAAAAAAAAACAGGAGATTTTTCTATCTCACTGGCTCCTGCCACAGTCTGTGGTTTATCATTACAATACCCCAGGGGGTCGGACAAAAGCAGTGCTTTTTCTAATGGACTGCTTTTTACTGCTAACCTGATTCAGTCAAACACAGTGCTTGGCGGCAACCTAACAGCCAATTCACTACCTGAATACCAAGCAGGCTGGCCAATGAGTAAACAGCCTGTCCAGAAAAAACACTGACAGAAACGTGTGGCTGAATGTGTCCCGGTGGCTTGGCAGACTATGGTGCAGTACGGGCATGGCCGACTTTTTTTTTTTTTTTTTTTTTTAGGTGTTGCAGACACCACTGAAACAACTGCCCATTCTTCATCAACAGTGCAACAACACCCTGTATTAAAGCCTCTGCAGATATTGTAATTAACAGCTGACCTGCAAGTAAATTCTTTGTAATTTAATAGCTTTCTAGTGGCCTTTTTATATTTGCCATCATCCTTATGAATAGCTCTTTTGTGGTAAGAACTCAGAAATCTTGCAAAATAATATTAAAACAACAAATACAGCAAATGAGTGGAAATCACTGTGAGAGATCTTGGTGAAACACAGATTTGGACCTAACACACTAATGGGCCCATCAAGCAATAACAAAGGCTGTCTAGTGGGTTCTCTGTTTGAGTGACAACTTATTAACTGAGCTAGCGGCTACAGGGATACCACAATCTGATAGAGCAGATCCATAACTACACCAATACAGGCCTCATTAAGTGGATCAGTTATTCGCCATGACATAATCAATCAATTCCTGTGTCAATTTTATTATCAAATTAAAGCTTTTAGTAAGGTGCTGTCTTAGTTTTAGTTTAACAGCATCCCTGGCCTCATGTTACCTGAGATGAATTATTAAAATGAGCTCTACACGTTGTGGTATACAGATCTAAAATTTAGGAAAAAGACACTACTGGTATTTGATGAATACTTGGTATCGCCAGAATTAAGGTGTCAGAATTAGTATCCCTAATACTTCACTCTAACATGAACAAAAATGTAAATACCATGGCAAACTATTTTATTTCTTATGCCATAAAAATAAAATGGTAAACTCTGGCTTTAGTATTGAGATTCTTTCTGCCTACTATGATTGTAAAAACATCAAACAGACCAGAAATATCCACACTTCTATTTTTAGTAGGATGCACTACTGTAACAGTTTTTTCTTAGATCCCCCCCCCAAAAAAAGCTCTGCAGAACATCAAGAAGCACCATTTACTTATGAAACACATCCACAGGATAAAAGATTTAATCATCTTTAAAAGCAGGTCATAAAATGTAGGTTCTCAATTACTTTCAGCTCAATCTAAAGCACTTTGACTATTTCCCCTACAACCTGCACTCTGCACTGTTTCTTCTATCTGTTTGCATTTGTGTTTTAACAGTATTATGTTAATTTACAGTATTCTTTATTAAGCGTCTTTTATGCAGTACTTAAACCACTTTTAATTGTCTTTATGTATGAGATGTGTCATATAAGTAAACTTTCCTTTTGAGAAATTAGAGACCGAACCAGTGAAGTCTCGATCTTCCACAGGAATTTACCAGCAGCACCCACACGAGACAGACTACAGTAGAGACTTTGTTGGGACCCTGGAGTGACTGCATAAACAAATGTGACATATAACCAGGTTAAACCCCTTAGGGAGACTCGGTGACAACCTTTTCCCATTTCTGTCATGATTAAATCAATATTATTAGCGTGGGTGAGTCAGACAGCTTTATTAAGGGCACTAACTTTTGGTGGGGACGTCAGCAACCGAAAAGCAAGTCCTTTCCTATTTTGATGTAGCAGGAATCGTCGACGGTGTCACATCAAGAGAGCATTAAGTAGCTAAATCCTCCTTCTGAATAATTGACTACATCTCTAGATACAAAAGCAACAGCCCTCCGCCCATGACAGACATTCAAGCTGACAGAATTAGATGCCTCCAGAGAGCGACTCCCACCACTGGTGCTGGGAGAGACGCACAGAGAACAAAGTGTTTGCCATGTCAAACATGAAACCATCTTGTACTGTGATGTCAACGCTGGCTGTCTGATAATATGCTCAGTGCTTCTGATTTATGTATTTACCCCAATATTTTTGGGAGGAAGGAATGCCTCCAAACTCATTCAATATGAATTTCTGTGGATACGTTTGTCAGCTGAAAGTCTAAAATGTAAATGTATGTGTGTTTCTGGTCACCTGATCTCTCTTTGACACTTTAAATAACATACTGGCTGCATGAAACGACATTTTTATTGACTGTGCAAGAAAGATGAAACACTTCGGTGATGTTTGAGGCTGTAGTTTGAGGTGTTAAATGCGTCATACAGTATTTAAAAAAGGAACACGGCACCAATTTTGCAAGGGAGTACCTTTCAACCTGTGAGAGCAGTTGTATAATGTCTTCTGTGGCTCTAAAGGAAGCTGTGTCTAGTCTGGGGAAAAAAAGCCTGATGATGTTATCAAGGTTATCTCACCTCTTCCACGGAGACTATACATTTTTAACAGAAAGCCTAGGGCCTAACAAAAGATGCTATTGAGTTGGATCCAGGGTTTCACTTGAGGCTAAAAAGGTAAGAATATCTCGGTCTCTGCTGCATCGATTTTTGAACATGGGAGTGCAATATTAATTTGCTGGATTTAGGGCATTTCTCTTATTTAGTCCACTAAAGGTGAAGTGTTGGGCACTTAGTATGGGATGATGTGGTACACCTAGACTTGAGTCACAATGTAAGTGTGTTTGATTGCAGATTAAGCTTTAAAAATACTTGTATGATATTTTTTTATTATTTGGGAGTCATTTGGTTTATTTAAATGAATCTATCTTTCATATCCGGATAAAAAGAAAAACATTTCTTGCAGTCAGCTTTTTACCAGACATTCATTTCCAGCCACTATGTCTGATTAAGAATAAACAAACCTTAAAACTCGAGCTGGGTCATCAAGGCGGCAGGAATATTTAGCCTTTTTTCAGTACAGCCTGCATATTTACCATGTTCGGCTTTCTAAATGTAAAATAGTGGTATTTCAATTGATGCAAATGCCTTACGCAGGAGTTTTGAAATTCAAATTGTTCCTGCAGGCATATGTGGATATTCAGTTTTTTGAGATTTCGTCTGGCCTAGTTTTCTTTCTTATGTTGAGGAGCAAATAGCATCTTTTTTTTATTTTTTCAAAAAGATTCTGTTTGGGCATTCAAGCATTGAACACAGTGAAGTGTAATTTTGATGTGACTTTGCTTGTTTGTGCCCAAATGATGACAGGCTCCGTCTGGATTTCAGAATCAAGTCACAACAGTGTCTGTGAGACAATGAGAGATTAATGAAGTAATAGTCGATTATTTCTAGAACAATACGTCCTCCTCTGTCGTCCCTGTTTCCTCGGCTCTGTCTGTGTCCCGCAGCAGGAGCCAACTCACCTGTTTTTTATGGGCTGACCAGCTGAGTGAGGCTGAGGAAAGTGCTGGGCACGCCACTAAAGCTGTCGTACACTTCTTGTCAAGCTGAATCAATCTTATGTTTGCATTTAACTGGGGATCAGTGTGAGTGTGTGTGTGTGTGTTTTAGGATGAGTGTATAGTCTGTAGTGTACATTCGGAGCCACATAAGGCTCACTAACAGACACATACACGACTTGCACAGTGCGTGTCTATTTTTATGTCTCTCATGTCCTGTAACAACCCCATAAAGCTGACAAACTACGCTACACACAACTTGTTTTATGATGTGCCGGCAGGGCGATGTACTGTACCCAAAGGGAACTGCGCTTCTCCCGGAAACAAAGAAGCTAACGAGCTGTAATCCACTTCATGCTCCTCGAGCACAACACAAGAAAACTCCCGCAGCGATAAAGAATCTCACCGCAGACGTGCCGTGTTGAGACGTAGTGTTTTACATTTACATCGAGCTTACCTTGCGTCACACGTCAGATCCCATGTGGAGAATTCATGATCGTAAAGGTTGGTGACCACCTTGGTCGTCCTTGGCCAAGCGGCGTGACGTTTGATGGGAACCAGCTCGTGACCGGCCTCCTGTGCGGGGTCGCGGCTACAGCAGGTGCCCATCCTTCCGCAACAAAGGAGCTGTTTGCTAGATGATTAGCAATTTTATCTCTGCAAAAAGCCCACTGCAACACCTCTTAAAAATCTTGGGACGATAGAGTTGGCTACAACTTTCCACTCCTATCTCTCCAAGCCAACAGTTGGAGAGTTGAACAGTCCTCTTCCCTCATAGATTAAGAGAAAAATTGAGGAAAAAAGTCATTCAGAATGGCAAGAACTCTTCTTTCAACAAAGGAAAACATGTAGCAAGACTGTAGATCTTAAAAGACATACTGAGTCTCTCTCATTCACCCTTTGAACCCTTTTAAACATGTCTTTTCTCTTCATGCTCTCCTCTCAGTCCATCGCTCGCCACTATTCTCTCCCCAACCAGTTGTGTCAACCCTTCCTCCCCTGTCCTCTCTGACTCCGACCTCCCCAGTGCTCCTCACATGATTTCTCTCTTTCTGAGCTGCATTGCTAATGTTTTGGTGGCCTGGCCCTGGCAGCCTCGCCCATCTCTTTACGCTGACAGAAGTGTTACTGTCTCCCACGACCGGCTCAGACTTTAAGGGCCACAACATTGTTATCAACCATCTTGTTGTTTCTCTCCCTCTCTGTGTGCATCTGTGTCCTTCAATCCCTCCTTTGTGTCTGTCCTCCTTTGCTCCGTGTTGAACACAGATGGACACCCCGCAATTTTCCAATCCAGAGCTTTTTTCATGGTCCACACACACAACACAACACAACACTCATGTAGAGAAACAGCGAGACTGGCTGGTCCTACGGTTCAAGATGTGTGGGCTTGTCAGAAAGAAAAAAAAAAATCAACAAGTGCTGCAAGCTTCTGGGTATTTGTAGGCCATGTACATTTCATACATTTTTTCCATATCTGAAGTCTGTTGTTTTAATAGCATAGTCATGTGCTGCTATACCGCGTGTGCAGAAGCTTTGATGAAGAATATTATGATCTGGGACACCACTGCATGCATCTAAAATAAAACTGTTATATAACCGTAATAAGAATTCTGTGCTTCTTAATTTGTTTACAATTTCTGTGGTCCGTACTGCCCATTTTCTGCTCATAAAAAAGTGACCACACTACGCTGTTTTTTTGATATGGGTATTTGATTCAGCTATGCTTTGATTGCAATGTGGCGAGTTCAGCCGCAAACATGGTTTGAGATGTAAAAAACACACTCTTTTCATTGTTGTTTCGGGTCCCCATGGTCAGAGCCAGCTGCCTGAGAGAGACCATGTTGATTTGTTTACTGCCACTCTTCCTTCGTGAACTATGAAGCCCGTCTCATGCTCGTCGCTCGTATTGTGAGGAGTGTTGCGCGACTGCTATTTCGAGAGGAGGGAAATTAAACCGGGGGAAAATACAGGAGAATACGAGGAAGCGGTCGATGGTGTGAAAAAACAAAAGGTGATTTTTCTCCGTTGCAAGGTGCTGGGAGGGTGAGAGGTTGCAGCGACTGTTCGAGGCCACAGGAATTAGGGCTGAATAAACAAAAGAAGAAAGAAGGAACAATATCTTGCACATCATCACATAGCAAGTCAAAATGACTCATTTCATGGGCTTTAAGTTTGCGGAAAGTACTCCACACTTAACAGGAGCAGAGAGAGGAAACGGCAGATACTGACTGGTGCTGATGTACATTAGTAGATCAATGAAGAAACTGATCAGAGAAAAATCAAGGAGGTCATCCGCAGCCAACATCAAAGACATTCTTGACCCGAGACAGAGGTTTGATCTCCCCTGACTTTCACGGGACTTAGGTGAGACCTGAACCACTTTCCATTCACTGATAAAGACTGTCAGATGCAGCTTAAAAAGCCTGAAAAAGCAAGCATCAGTTCATTATTTTCTCGATTAATCAATTAATTGTTTCATGAAGAAAATAGTTCCCAGATGTCTTGTTTTGTCCGCAACCCAAAGATATTCAGTATATTATAATAGCAGACTAAAGAAACCAGAAAATATTCACATCTGAGAAGCTGGAACCACAGAAATTTGGAAACAATTAATCAACTATCAAAATAGCTGCCGATTAATTTTCTGTTCTCAGCAGATGAAAGTGGCGTAACTCAGGGCTGAGTAAGCTTGTAAGACATTATTCATATCAGTTATACCTGATCACCATCATGAAGCTTGGTGCAAATTCAGGCAGGAAGACTATCTTTAACCATTCATTCTTCCCCGCTCCTCTCGCTTTCACATCAGCTGTTTAGGGGCGTCACTCCTAGTTATCAAATCAGATTGCTCCACGATTTCTAACCACCAATCACGGCTCACCTGTCAAACTTTAAAATCCGTTTCCCTCTCTGTCGCTGTCAGCTGTCATTCCAGAGCAATCATCGTGACCCTCCTCCGCCCCATCCACCCTGGAAGCTCTCTCCTCCTCATCCCAGATCACCATCTCGCCTTCTCCACTCCGTTACTTCAGCACCAGGCCCGAGTTCACCAGAAGCCGCTACCACACCACCAAGATCTACATCTCTTCATCACCACCACCAATGTCTAGACTCCATCGGGGGGGGTTATCCTATACTACTCTTGCATTCACTTCCCCCCTTTCATATCCAGCGACATCACGATGGGTTCTAATCGCCAAAAACTTTTCGACCTTCATCTACCATGCTGTTCAATAAATATCTTTTTCTGTCTTGAGTCTCTCCTGATTGAAATAAGTCTACATACAGATGATCTACAAATTAAAGGAGTGTTGTAATAAGATGTTCCACCAGAAGCCTCCAGAACAGTTTTAATGCTCCTGACAAATATTCTCTATGTTGCTGAACTCTACTAAAGGGAGGAACACGGTTCTTCAAAAAAATACATCTTCATTCGGTGTTCTGATGTCTGACTCATCGCTTAAAAATCTCTCATAGTTATTGAGTTGAAATCTGCAGAAGTCAGAGCAAATTATTCATAAAACCGTCCACTGACCCCTCTACCCTGGATGGAAACATCTACATTCTATGTTTCTCTACTCAATTATTCAGGTTTTTTTCTTTTATTTGTCACTATTGTATACATACAGTATGTGTTGATGGTGAGTGGATAGAGAGTGGTCTAACATTAGATCCTCATCACCAATCAGCAGCTCACCAGTGTTTTATATCCAGTTCCTTCTTCCTTCTAAGCATAATGCTTTTTGTGTGGCACCTTTAGCGTTTCTAACGACATTGCCTCATGCAGACTAACGCGTTGATGCCGCTGTGCTAATTTTCCCCCTCATCTTCTATTTGACTCCTGTTGAACTTCATGTCCTGCCTGTCGTTATTATCAACAGCGAGAAAATTTAAAAAAAATTTCTATGACTAACTGAAGTGAATTACCAAACTGCACCCTAAAGCGCACAGAGCATGTCAGACATAATATGGTAGGCAGGCAAGACATACAATTAAAAAACAAACCACACACAGTGTATGCTGTTGGTGCAGAAGCAGGTGTAACCATAGCAACCAAACAGGCCGTAGGGCAGGTATATAGAAAGAAGGGTAAACCTGTACAAAAAAAAAAAAAATCCTTTCATTTCCTTGGATTCTTGTACTTTGTGCTTGTAGACTGTTACACACATAGTCGCACAATAGAAAGGCTGCTTTAAGTATTGTGAACACTGTACTTTCACAATCCCTTTTTCTGAGTTTAAATAAGAGTATAAGCCTGACGGCGTCTGTCTACCGGAAGCGGTGATTGTTTAATGCACTCTGAAATGTAAAATGACGACTGATAAAGTACAGCGATGAGAAATAACACACTGGAAATCTGACGCAGCTGTTCTCAGTCTATCGAGAGACACAAGGTTGTCGTTCGCACGAATCTTCGTCTTTTATGATGTGGTTGATATTTCAATATGTTATGTGTGTGTGTGTGTGTGTGTGAGAGAGAGAGAGAGAGAGAGAGAGAGAGAGAGAGGAGAAACCTCGCTTTGTGCAGGAGTGACATTTATTTCGAGCACAATTTGTCACAGAAATCTGACTTTCGCAAATATTTAAAGTGGCTTTCATTCTTTTTTAATGGAGCGAGGAAACCACTCAACTTTTGAACTTTGTACCGTTACGTATTGATTATGACCAAGAAAAGAAGCAGTGATGTGGTGCCAGTGTGTTCAGACTTTTTGCCACAATACAATATATAATTATAATGTATAATTTATGTTGAGGTGATAATATTTTTGCAGAAGTAGGTGGTCCTTTTTCTTCATTTTGAAATAGTTGACATGCACATAAATCCTTTTGTGGTGTTTCTTTTTAATAATGCATTCATGAGCTCTCAGATGAGGCTGGAAGATTCTTAATTATTTCCTGATTAACTTTTTGATTGTGTGTGGCTGTTGCTTTAGTACCCGACCACTTCCTCTGCTCATCTATTTGTTTATGAAATAAGCAACCAGATAGCTGCTCAGTACTTTTTATGTGTGCTATCTGTCATCCCGCATTGTCGATGCTTCATATTTCCACAGAGCATCGAGATAAAACACATATCAGGCTGACAGATCTGTGTTGTACTCAGATCCTCTGTAAGAGTCTGCGGATTAATACTGCAGCCTGAGGGCAAGGTTAAATATTCAAGACATTCATTTTCAGACTAACTTCAAAGATAGTATTGAACACACACACACACACATGCATGTGGCGTACTGGAACGACCCTTAAGAGTGATCTCTGTATGTGTAAGAGTGTGGGGAGGGAAGGAGGTGGAGGGAGATGAAGACAAGAGGGAGAGAGAGGTCTCCGAATATAATTCCTCGGTTTGAAAAGGATTATAAGATCAGAGCAAATGCTTTCACAATAGCCTGTTTCCACTTCCACAAACGAGTATGAAACTGTACACACATTGC
The DNA here is from genome assembly GCF_963924715.1 of Thunnus thynnus. NCBI lineage: Eukaryota > Metazoa > Chordata > Actinopteri > Scombriformes > Scombridae > Thunnus > Thunnus thynnus. The sequence continues at coordinate 27,831,296 of NC_089521.1, read as the reverse complement.
TAATCATGAAAAAACAACTCGAAATCCTCGACGACCACTAATGAGCTGAGAAGTAGAAGTGACTTAAAGTGTCGCACCACTTGCTGAAAAGTAGCAGTTGGGTAGAAAAAAGCTGCACGCATCCACAGTTAGACAAACATTAACCGACAGACTAACAGCTCAATCATTTTCACACTTTCTGGCGAGATTAAAGCATGGGGTCAGGGTTTTTTTCAAGTCTGTCTTAGACCCAGTTCCACGTACATATTGCTACATCAGTGTTGTATTAAGACAGACTGAAACTATCCTTTAACTATTATCAAACTGCATTTATTCCTCCTAAAAGACAGTCAACATTTTAGGAAATATGCTTATTCATTTTCCTGCTGAAAGTTAGATGAGAAGATCAACAGGCTGTACGCTAACATGCTAAATACAGAGCTAGAGCCTGCAGGTGGTTAGCTTAGCTTAGCATAAACACTGGAAACAGGTTAACAGCTAACCTAAAAGCTAACTGGTTGTATCCAAAGTTCAAAAATCCACCTAACAACACCTCTAACACTCAATTTACAGGGAAACACATGCTGGGACTAGTTCTTGCTTCCAGTCTTAATGCTAAACTAAGCTAATCGTCTCCATAACGGCCATAGTGTATTTCCCAAATTTTGAACTATTCCTTTAATATACAGGAAGTTATTGAGGGAAAACACAGTAACAACAATGAAAAGAATAGAAACAAATCAAAAACATATTTACACTGCAGTCCTCTTTGGAAGAGGGCAAATAAACCCCAGACTTTATTATTGAATATTAATTTAAAAAAACTTTTCTAAAATAAATAGCGGTTATGACCCCCAAAAGGTTGGAAAAACTGATTTCTTACAGCTGTATCTGCGGTTGATTCCAGCATGCAAATTCATTACCACGAGTCCACTGTGAGGAAAGCTTCGAAAACAGAAACAGATAGACGTCTTCAAAACAGTCCCCAGTGACCACGACGCCAGTCTGAAGGCGAACAATCGAACCGAACCAGCTGTCACTGACACTGAACATTAAGCCGCCACGAGTCTGTCACTAGCTGTCTCTCTACAGCAGGCGCAGGCCAGACATGAGGAGAAACCATAGGACTGTTTCATCAGGGAGGGATGATGATTTTCAGTCTTTTCCCAGTAACATCATGTGCTGAATTCCAATCTGATTACTCACACGGGGGGGAAGAAATACAGTTTTAGTGTTGTGGTATTACTGGTTGTATAGAAAATCCTGTAAAATATGCCACAGCTAGGCCTGAAGTTCAAGGTAATGTGTTAAATTAAATGTGAAATAAAAAGACATATTAACAAATGTAATCTTAGATGAAAATGAGACACATTAAATTGACGAATGAGATTTTTACAGCGATTGGAGAGAGGATAAAAGAAGCCTTTCAAGTGGAGTAGTTTCTTTTATCTCAGTTTGTTCAGTATTGTGAACCAATGAAAGAAAGATGTGTTTAAAAATACAAACACACACACTAAGCTGTTGATAAATCATTAGCCGGTGGAGATGCTGACTGAGTCTTTGGGGTTTTTTAGTATGAACACAGTGAGTCAGGCGTAAACATTGACTCACTGATCTCTCGTCTCACTTCTTACCCTCAACTGAGCGTCACTCCTTGATACTTGCAGCCTCACAGCCCTCTCATTGAAAGTATGATCCGTGTTTTTATGCTTTTTAGATGAGAAACTTTTTCAAAATAACACTCATTCTTCTAAAACAGTAACAGCAGTTGTAAACCCCAAAGAATCTGATTATCAGTGAGCAAAACAAGAGGATTTTACTGCAATCTTATGATCAGATTTTGGTTGCTATCACTCATTTAGTTAGATTTTCAATGCACTGCGATCCTTGCTGCTACTAACTCGGCAATGATTTTCCTCCAGCTGACATCAGCTGTGTCTTAATTCAGGAGATGAAGGAAACAGTCCGTAAAGTGGCCTGAAGTTTCAGAGGACCCGAAGGCCGGGATGAACCTGCGTCTCTCCCACCCAGATGAGACATTCTAGCCTCACAGAGACAAAAACTAACGATGCGTTTGGTCTTTGTTGACTTATTAAGTCTGTCGTCACGTATCCAGTCTTGAAATAGACTTCTGGTACCTAAACCAACTTCCTACATCAATCTGACTCTGACAATGATTCAGATATCTGAGCTCGGGGTATTTTCCAGAACCATTTCCTGATATGATACCAGAGCTCTTCTCCCCAAAGTCTCACTGTGTGGCATTACTGGCATCTAAAGTCTGAGTCAGCAGCCTGCTCTGACTTCAACAAATGTCACAGACAACAGAAAAAACTCATTTTATAGCAGCAATGACAAAGAACCTGGATTGAATGTGGATTGTCGCAGCTCTTAAGTAAAGACAGTATCTGCTCCATTAACAATTCAACGAATCAGATCAGTTCTTCCCAACTTTCCACCCCTAAACACTGCTGATTGTGTTAAATAGAGCATCTGTGCAATCATCAGGCTTCCCTGCAGCATCTATTGAACTCTGTCTCTGTGGAGGACTATACTTATCCTGATTCTGGTTCTGATTCTGATTCTGAGGATGGGGAACGCCTTACAGCTGCATCCCAACATTAGTGTTTAGTATTTGATGTGTCAATTTTGATAACCGGGGAGGATTTCATCAAGGAAATTAACCTTTTAGTCAATGCTGATTTTGTGTCGGACATGTGGGAAGGTTTTTCCACTTTGAATCAATGACCCAAAATAAGCAAAATCAATGCTTATTCTGTGCCTTTTCCTGGTGTCTAATCAAAATGGATTTGAGGACATTTTTTACTACAGTCTCTGAGCTGTAACAATGAAATTAAATATCCCAATACAGCTATAAAAAGTAGTCTTATTCTTAAATGCTGAAACTATAATCATGATACAGAACCGTATATTAAAACTGTAGTCCTGGCTTCTTAGTATTGAGTGGAAGAGGCCCTCTGCAACTGTCTCTCATTCTTTTGACCTCTCCGACAGTAACAGAAAAATAAATGAGAGAGAGAAGGTTGGAGGTCAAGGTATAGCAGGAGACATAAAGCATGAGAGGAAGAGTAAAAAAAAATATAAAACTGGCCAAAAATCAGCTTTCAAAACACTGAGGGAGAGAAAGTGCAAGAAGCACAGCATGAAAGAGAGCACGAGAGAGTGTGAAAAAGAGGGAATGAGTACCAGAGAGTAAGTGAGAGAGAAGCTGCCTCAGCAGATGCTATCTCTTGGAAAGGTTCACAAATTCGATAAAAAATGTACTCATCTTATTTCCAAAGTCATTCACTACAAAAAAAACTTCATCCTCCCGAAACTTTTACTTTCTATCACCTTCTGGAGGCAAACAGGCATCAACTATTGACTCAAGAGCAGACATTCCTGTAGAAGTGTTTGTCTTGTGGCTTTACTTTGACCAAAGTGTGACAAACTTACTCCATCAAGCCAAACCACAACCAAGTTATCAATATACAGCTATTTCTCAATTCACCAAAACATCTTAAGTGTGTTTGTTTACGTGTGCCTGACATTCCAGTTATGAAGCAGGTGACATTTGAAACCTTAAAGCTCTATCAAGTCATCTTTAATCAGTCTGAAAAAGGAAGTCCTGACATTGTTTCGGCCAAGGACTTCGAAAACATACCGTCAACGATAAAGCTGTGAGATGTGTCCAAACAAATGAACTGAAGCCAAGAGAAACTGAGGGAATGATTCACCTCCGGCATGTCTGGAAGTTACTAATTCACCCTCATAATCTAAAATCTGCTGAATGAGAGTCAAACAGACCAAAGCCTGTAAAAAAAAACTAAATATAACCCTGGCATATGTTGCTGAAGAGATCATTTTGTGTAGAAGCAGGTGTTGGAAGTAAATATCTGGAGGGAACATCATTAAATATGGAATACAGCCAGTGAAGACAACATTGGATATGAACGCTGTCCTTGGGCTGACATTTACAAGAAAATAATCTTTAACTTTCCTGCTGTTCCGAAAGCAAACACAGAAACTGGTTAGCACCTCCGACCAATGAAAACAACAGAAAAGCTATTGTTGACAAAGCTTTTTCTTCCAGCCTTTATTTGTCTGCCAGGGAACTGTTGGTTCTTTGGTTTAGCCATGGCTCCACGGCACAACAAAGCCTCTTTTTCATACGAGGACAAAGAGCGTTAGATCGTGAGCACAAACCGACCCTATGTTCTCGCACCTTTTAATGTGATCCATCAGTTTTATTAGCAGGTTCACAAAGATTTTTCCACCACGTCTGAAGGTGGGGAAAAAAAAACTGCTTTTACTAAGAACCTACTCCTTGAAGTTGTCCTTTCGGTGTGGATTCGCTTAATGCCGGATTCAGACTACATAATATTTTTGTCTTTCACGATGGTCACCGTGTCAGATTAGGCAATCATAGTGCCATAAATTCTTGTTGTATCTTGGTCAGGAGAGTGGCAACACTGCAAGTATGACCCCGACCAATCATCGTTCACGACCTTGCATGAGTTCATAGGTCATCGAGGAGGAGAGTCAAGAAATTGTCAATCATGGCTACAGAAGTGCTGTGTGATACTGGAGGTCTTGTGTTCTGAAAAGAGAAAGAAAAGAAAGAGGAAACAATTGTGAATCCTTTCCTGCGTGTCACAAAAGAGGACAGCATGGGCTGTATGACCTTCAGAGAGAGCTTGAGGTAACGAACGTGTTAACATGTCAAGAACATTACATAAATGCAGCTCTCTACCAGGTTCACAGAAGGTAAACAGAAGGTCTCATGGAGGGAAAAATGATTGGGTTTTGAGAATTGTATACTCTGGTACATGAAGACACAAAGGTTTTTTTTAATTTTAGGTGGTTTCACAATCATTATAACTGAAGTTCTCTCTGGTGCACATAAGTAAACACCGACACAGAAAGTCAAAGCTCTCCGGCGGCTGTCTGGCCGAGTTGAGCTTCATTTAGTGTCTCAGACAGCGGGGAGAGAAGCAACTCATATCCGCCTCCTCCACAGGCTGATTCCAGCAGGAAAACCTTGTTGGCAACAACAAAATAGGGGTGAATTTGTGTAGTCTGATCCCAGCATAATGCAGCATGCCCTTCTCTGTATACACAACATATATATCTAGGTTTATTCAGTGCTGCGTTCACCTGGTGACCAAGCACCTCTCATCTAAAATCAAGATCTGAGAAAAGAAAAATAACTCTTTATATGTTGCCTTGCTCACATCAGTCATAGACCATCTTTCCTGGGACACAGGAATATATTCTGCTGTGATTCATCAGTGATCTTTCCAATTCATAATATTGGTTCCTTACAGGGTTTGTGATGTAGTAATTGAAGGCTATCTTTTACCAGGGGTACTCAGACACAAATACAGAGCTCCACTTAATAAATTTCCACCAAATCAAAGGTCTAGTAAAGGTGGCACTCCGTACATGAGAAGCATTTCTGTATTAATGGGAGACGTAGCACCTTAATTGTGTAACCAAGTCCTCAAACTTGAGCAGGTGGAGACACAGGGGTAAGTGTTCATTCATGAGTTCTTCACTACAGTCGATCGGCAACTATTTTAATTTTTTTTTTTTTTTTTTTTTTTTTTGGATTGTTGAATTGTTTTCAGGAAAACTGCTGAACATTTTCAGGTTGCAGCTTCTCAAATGTGAAGATTTTAAGCTTTTTTGTGTCATACATGATAGTAAACTGAATATCTCCAAATTTTGGACTGTTGATTGGACAAAACAAGAAATTCATAGACATCACCACGGACTCTAAGAAATAACTTTTCACTCTTTTCTGACATTTTATAGACAAAACAAATCATCGCTTAATTGAGAAAATAATCATCAGATTAATCAATAATTAAAATAATGGTTAGTTGCAGCAACTAAACATGACTTAAATCAACCTCAACTGGTTCAGTTTTGTGGTTCTTTTCTTCTTCTTTTGTTCAAAACAGGCACATTTGCTATTGTAGCAGCGTTTTGTGCTCCCACTCTTCATTGTGGCCGCTGTTTCACTGCAAATCAAGCACAATGGTCTCCGACTACTCAGGCAAAATGAACGTGCATTTCCCAGTCCTGTCATCCTTCAGTACATGTTTTTAACTGTCAACCTTTGTTTTTTTTTGTATTGGCTAGTTTCAAACAAGCCATTTTATTCTATCAGCCAAAGCTCCTACATTTCAACCTTGCAAACCATGGCGACTAGTGGGCGGCTGAATAAAAGACAAGTGAGGTGATGTGATAGCGACGTGTCACTCAAATGCAATGAGTCTGCTTATTGAGTATGAATGTCCTGAATGTCAGCTACTGTATTTCTTAAAGAAAAATAATGGAAGTGCTCTTTTCATCTTTTGAAGCAGGCCTGCCGTCACACTGGACGGCTTGAATATGTGTCACAGTGAAAAATGTGAACCCCCGCGTCGCTGATAAAAAGCATACCTGTTGAGCAAACCTTTTAACAAAGTCATTCATAAAGAGAATTTAAAAAAAGACATTACAGGACAAAAGTACTCCAATAGTCTTGATCGTATCTGTAGTCAGTATAACACAGAGCCTTTAAGGGTTTAAGTCTTGCACGGCCATACTCCTGACATTATTGTAAGCTGCTTTGAGATAAGCTTCTTTGTCACGGCTTCGCGATACTATCATTGTGCTTACGCTGCCAATCATGCGGTGCTCAAATCACTGCACAACCAATTTCAGGTTTATGCCGAGAGCATCACCTTTGCAAAACTGCAGACTCATGTGTCATTCTGTCAAAATTAAGTTGTTAAGAGTACTGTCTTTGTGATCAGTGTTTTAGTATTTTATTCATCCGTTTTATGTTCATCATGTTCATTTTTTAAGAATTTTAATATACTGCATATCTGTTTTTTCATTCCTTCTCATACATTTATGGTGCTTTATTTTATCAATCTTACATTATGTTTTTGATCTTGATTATTCCCCTCTTACTTTATGTAATTCATAAGTTTGTCCTGTATGTTTCTGTGTTTTATGCTCGATGTTCTAACTTGACAAAAGTTATAAAATACACCAAAAGAACAGAGGATGGAATAATATTCGAGGCTACAAATATTTCTTTTCTTCTCTCATTGCATGCCTGCAGTGAAAAATACAACTGTCTTGACCTAAAATTGTCCATAAAAGAGCTTTAACGTTTGGTCTTCCAGTAGTGTCTTACCCTCCAACAGTTACAATCCATAATACACAGATAAGACGAGGTGCCGCTTACTGTATAAATACTTGGGAATTTATGTGGATTCTGTCTTATCTTGGAGTACACATACACAGTAGATTACATCTGCGGCAAGACAACAGCAAAATCATTTTCTTAAGAGAAGACTGAGATCAATTGGAGCAAACACAAAGACCTCAATACGAGATCTCTGAACGATAATTTCTCTGAGCGTGAAAGTTCATTGTTGACCCTGGAAACTGTAGTTTGACCCAAATAAAATAAATCTTAACTCGAGGCGCTTGAGATAGGTAAACCCTGTTTCTAATCATTGGCATTGAATGTGAATGGCCTCCTTGATCTGATGGAAGACAGTGAGATGTGGTCAAAAGCTTCAGGAAAAAAGCTAGTATGTAGATTATCTAGAATGTTATGAATATGTTCAAATACTGTTACTCATGTTTTTAAAACATATATATTTAAAAGAATATTGTCTTAAGCTGATATCATTACATCAGGTCTCTCTCATGTTTTAGTGAATATCAGCTTTTGTCATGTAGCAGAAGATTAAAGGGTTCCATAAATTTGATTTAACAATTCACATTCATTCCTCAATCTAGCAAACTGATAAATGAGAGGGTGAGTTCAGAAGGTGGCCAGGAAGTGAGATGTGAAGGTTAAAAACTGTTGTAGGACTGGCAGTTTAATTATTATAATGATTTATTACAGTCACTGAATGCACTGCAGCTGTTTGTTTGTACATAATATTGCGCAGTACTTGAATGCTTGTTTTTCCATGTACTGTATGTAACTTTGCTTTTTGCTTCAACAAATATCAGAGGGATCTAGAAGTAAGGTTGCAACTCATTATCATTTTCTGTTGATTATTTTTGAATTAACTAATTAATAATTTAATCTGTTTAATGTCAGAAAAAAGTGAAAGATGCCGATACCTAATTTCCAAATGGGTTGTTTAATCCGATATAAAACAGAGAAAAGCAGCAAATCCTTAGAGAGCCAGCAAATGCCAGAAACAATTAAAATAGTGGGTGGTTAATTTTCTGTCAACTGACTAATCAATTGATCGGTTCAACAGTTAAGAAGAGCACTTAAGTATGTTTCTCACACCTTTCCAGCTTAGTGGAGCTACAGGATAATGACAAAGGACAGAGCTGAGGGCTGTTGGGATTGAACCAGCTGTCTTCTACTACCGACAGGCATCTCTGGTTGGCTCTCTCACTTTTTGTGTGAATGTGTTTGTGTCTTTCTTTTCTCCCTCTCCCTCCTGCCTTCCTTCAATCCCCTTCAGTGAAGCCAGTCATGCAGACGATCCTGCAGGAGGTTTATCCCCTCCTTGGATCTGATCGGCTCTGCTCTCCCCGCCTCCCTGTACCAGAAGCCCCCCTGCTGGGAGTGGCTGCGGGGATAGGGAGGAGGAAGACCCATCTGTAGGCCCCTCAGGGGTGAGAGACAGAGAGAATCACACATTACGTCTGTGTGCACGTATGTAGGTATGAGTGTGTGAGCAAACACGAGCATGAGTCACAAATAATGCAGAAGTTAGAACATATTTAAACAAACAAACGTCTTACGCACACAGTAATATTTCTGAAGGGAGGTATGTGAGAGTGGGTTTAGCCGGCGGAGGTGGAAGTCGTCAAACAAACCAAACTCATACTTTCGTCCCACTTGTCCAGAGGGAGGACATAAGGGGGGGATTATTAAAACAAGCCCAGGCGAAGAAGAACTAAGTGTGAACGTTGGGGACAGACAAGAACAAAATACCAAGCAAATAGCTAAAGGCAGACAAACAATCTGGCTGCTGATGCTGTTGTAACGTCTCTGATGAGCTTATCAACAGTTCTGAGACTCACAGAAGTTGATTGTGTTGAGTGTCTGTGCTAAAACCAAATAACATAATGTTGGTGTTGTGATTCATAAATGGTATTCACCTGGCATAATCTGAGACAAATTGTGATCCCTTAGCTCGTTACGCACGCAAACAAACCTCAGAGGCTTTTTTCCCTTTCCGGGTGTTTATAAGAAGTGCTGAAACTAAGACTGAGCCACAGCACCTAAAATAAATATCTCGACTGATTGTTACATTTATCTCAGTAACAATTAATCAGACTTTTAGGTATTTAACAGGAAATTCAAAGTAAAATATGACTCCGTTTAACATATCTTGCGAATGTCAAAACACTTTTATGACTTATGTTTTCTCTTTATCTTATATTAGCCGGATCTTTTAGACATTATTTAAACAAAATGCTTGTGTAACAGACTGCTGTGTCTGAAACAAGCTGACCCAGCTTCCAACCTGTGGTCAGGAAGCACAGAGGAGGCTGCTTTACAGGTCTAGGGCTAAGTTGTAGCTAACTTCAGGGTGAAACCTGTCAACAGACTGTACTCAGCTGCTGGTAAACAAAGCTAGCTAACAAAACTAGCTAACTTCACTTACTGAACATGCCTGTCTTGAGCGCAGCATGACCACATGTCTTTCTCTCCCACACACTCATCCCAAAGAAGCTGCATTACGCTGCTGTTTTCTGACTTTATTTCCGTTTGGCTTCGTTTTGTCCTGTATTGTGTTGAATGAAGCCAAAGTGTTCCCATATGACCGACAAAACACCTGCCCACAGCTGCATTTCTCCAATACTTGAGTCGTTTTGTCTTTGACACACTTGACACGTTCGGGTAATGACATTGCTTTGAACTGCAGGTGGACGGCCTGCACGAAGGAATGAGTTTATCGAACGTATCAATATGACTAACATCAGGTCAGTTAGAGAGTTGTAATTTTAGATTTCGGTTACTTTTAGATTAATTGCCTGGCCCTAGCTAAAATGATTGGTCAATGAACAGAAAACTGACAATTTTGATCAATTAATCATTTGAGTCAAAGAAAAAATGTCAAACATTCACTGGTTCCAACTTTTCAAATATGGAGATTTGCTGCTTTTATCCGTTTTATATCATTGTTAACTGGATATCTTTGGGTTTTTGACTGTTGGCGGTGTCCTACAGCGCATTATAGTGGAACTCATTCAAGAAAAACATACAGAAGCGTGAATTCAGACGGCAAAGGCCATGTATTAACTATGTAGAAAATTGACTAGTAACTAAATCGATCACGATACAAGATGTGTCAGGATCTGTTGATCTCACTGGACATTGAACAGATGAACTGTATCAGCTCTGTGTTGTTTGCATCAACTGTCCTGTTCACACCTGGCACTGACACGTGTCTTGGGTGATCCGATCACAAGTGGACAACTACAATACATCACACCAGGCATTAGAAGTATCTCCACATGCATCTCGAGTGACCACTTGTGATCAGATCTCACGTCCCCGCTCTATGTGCAAATAAACATGTTCCATTTGCAAAGACCAAATATGTTGTTGTTTTTAACTGGCGGGAGGCAGCAATGCACTTCCTGTGCCTAGTCTGCCAGAAATTAAAAGAAGAAGAAGTTTGCAAAGACCTTGGCACACAGGCAAAATCAAAACTCTTCAGCTCAAATGGAAATCAGACATCGTGTTTCATGTGTACTCCATCCATCAGAATCCATTTTGCCTGTTGTTGCGGCTTCTTCTTCTTGTTGTTTCACATTTTAATATGATGCCATTGGCGCACGAATGAGTACGTACTTCCGCTTATGCAGAAAACATCAGTTGAGTAGGCGGTCCTTCAATGTGATCCAGGACACATTCACGTACACACTGCTAATAGAATGTGGCCATATGTAGACCACCTCCGAATGTGATCTAAGCGATCGGATCTCAATGCATCCTCAATGCCTCTTGGGTGCATTCACACCTGTACTTAGAGCTGTCCACTTGTGATCGGATCACCCGATACACATTGTAATGCCAGGTGTGAACAAGGCCAATGACTGTGATCAGCCAGAGAGTCGATCTCTGGTTGATCACAGTCTGCTGAAATCCTCCACTAACCAATTTCCTCGGGGACACCCTGCTCTGAGAACTTGGGTTACCACCATTTGTTGACATTTTATATATGAAACAAGAACCCAATTACTGGAAACAAAAATCAAAAAAATGTTTACCTTTCACACTTAATCCTTAGATGAATCAATAGTGGAAGCAATTATTAGCTGCAGCTCTCTCAAGGAGTTGAAGATTTGTTCCACTAAGTGACCAGCATGTCATTTTAACAAAATATTATTAATCTTACATAAGAGATGAATAAATGTTTCAAGGGCTTCTGACTTTGATCTGGTGAGGTTGTTTTGATACTAAACCACAGAGGATATTTTTTTTTAAAAAGCACCAAACATATAAAAGCAGGTAGTTATGAACGACATCAATCCACAGTGAAATACAACATCACCAACAGACACTGTCCTCTTTGAGGAATAAAATTGAGCTTCTTCTGTCAGAAGCTGTTCCCAAGAACTCCGTGAGCATCCAAAGACAATGAAAAACAATGAAAAGCACGCCGAGACGCAGGAGGAGCTGTGTTGTTCTTTTTGTGAGTAATAAAAACATGAAAAACATTTTTTGGATAGAAGAGGCTCCAGAACAGACAGTGGTGGAGCCCTGGGGGGCTGTTATATAAACATGGCCTCTAGATAAATAGTCCTCCTTTGGCATGAATAGGATATTGGATTTCAAGGTTGTTATTGCTTCACCTTGTTATTTCTGTTGAAGAAATACCATTCATAAGCCAATTAAAGGTTTGGAGAGGAAGACAGATCAAAGGCCCCCATTGGGTAGAAGAAAAGCTCTATGGAGCAGTTTTCCTTACACACCTGAAGTTGGTGGATATAAAAGAATCAACAAATCACCTGAAGCTCTTTGTCAAGCTATTACTGACATCAAGATGTAAGTGAAACCTTTGCATATGTTTACCTTTCTATTTGGTACGTAACAAGACTGTAACGTCTGTCTTCACAGTCTTGGTTTTGACCTGCATGTATTGCAGGATAAACCCGTTTAAAGTCACATTACACATTTTTATGCTTATGAAAACAGAGTTGAGAGTTGAGATCTTTTGAGTGTTAAATCTTTAAAATTTAAATATGAATATACCATAATATGTGTATGTCATTGTAACTTTTTTTTCAATTAATCAATTTTCAAAAAAGCAGAGCACATTTCTGGCAAAAGTCTAGTGTATAAAGTGGAAAATGGTCAAAAAATGTCCATCACAAGTTCTCAGAGGCCAAGGTGATGCTTTTAAACTGCTTTTTTTGTCTGACCAACACTTCAAAGCCAAAAGGTATTTAATTTACTATGATGTAAAGCAGAGAAAAGCAGGAAATCCACACATGTGAGAACCTTGAGCCAACTAATATTTGGCATTTTTAGTTATCAAAATTGTAAACAATTTTCTGTCAAACTAATAATTTCTGTACTATACTATACGACACTATATTTTAATACAGAAAGCAGTTTCCCTGTCCACTGGAGCTGAATCATGATACTGTTTTTATTTTTGGTGGCAACTGGGTTGCAAAACTGCAAAAGTGCCTTTTATAAATGAGCTCAAGGATTTTTCTGCACATAGTTACAGTCAACACAGTCAGGCAGGCTGTAAACAGATTGCTATGAGAATCTGAGGACATTTTCAAACCTACAGTTCGTTTGCGTTTTGCCCTTCGTTTGGTTTCTTTTCACGCAAAGAAAAATCCACACACTCGAGTGCGTTTGCCGTGTTCAGATCCGCCCAAACGAATGACACCCAGGTGGAAAACCAATCAAGAGTCCTATTCAATCAGACTAAACAGCACAGGTCTGAAAACACCCTAAAACTGCTTCACTCTGGTCGGGCTACAAACCAGGTGATGGGAGCAGCTGTGTTTATATGGTAACTGGTGAAATCTCCACTGGTGGGAATTATACAGTTTGTATTTTATACTGAAATCAGGAATAAATCGACATTGCTTAATATCAAAGTGGAAAGTAAACTGATTGACTCTACGAGAACCTTCAATACAGGACCGTGTTACAATTTCATCACCTGTGGTTCGTCCATCTTTGAAGCGTAATGAAAATGAACACATTTTTGGAAAAAATTTGTTTTTACCTTCTGTTGATGGTTGTTTGCCTTACAGTGCTCATTATGTTTGAGATTGGACGAAAATGCTTCACAGCTTTCAAACCAAACACAACCTCACAACTGCCTGCTAACAGCTTGATAGCCAATTAGACTCCTCAATATGTTTGAATTACAAAAAAAAAAAGAGAGAACGTGTGACATAAATGAAAGATGTAATATTTAAAAAAGAAAACCTTTAACCAGAAATTCAGAAACACAGTAATTGCCAGTTTGATTTATTTTTCACGTGCCGCCAAAAAGACACACACACACACACAGCCTGAGTCACACATCACTGCAAAACTCAACGGCACATCAGGTCTCATTCACATGAATTTTAATTAACAACGTCTAACAAGATATTTTGCAATAAGCCTGCACACCAATAGCATTTCCTCCAAATCTGAAACTGCTTCCACTGCTTCCTGTTTGGAGTAAAGCGATTATCATCACCGGCAAAATAAACAACCCTTGACCTCTTTTATCTGCAATGACACATTAATCTCTCAATGGCTCATAACAGAGAAGTCATGAAACACTAAATCCCACTGAGGGTGTTTAAAGGACATTACGGGAACTCAAAACAGCTGATTAACGACCAACTGAGTGGACGAACTTAACAGTTGCTGTCAACATGTTGTTTTTCAATCCTACACAAGCTGTAGGATAAGTACCGTCCTAAATATGAATATTCAACAAACAAGTCTTAAAAACAAACCCACACATACAGAAAAAACATGTCTGCCAACTGAGTATGTTGAGTATTTCAAGTCCAAATGTGATGTTGTAGATATAATACAGTATATTCCCCCTGTGTTAAGTCTTAATCTTTGTGTGTTTGATTTGCTGCATTTTTTTAAAGAACATCATTTTTCATATTTGGGATTAGGGAGGATGTTAAGTCAAGTGAAGTCACAAGTCATTGGTTTTAAAGTCAAACTTTCTTGATTGAGTTTAAAGTCACCAGATTTGTGACTCGAGTCCAAGTGGTGACTCATGTCTTTACCTCTGTGTGCTGTTATTTGATGGTTCACTCCTCTCTATACCGCAGACAATAAGCCGAACCGTGAAAAAGCCGCGACGCTGCTGACTGTCGACAACAATGGAGGTGATTATACGTTTTCTTCACCGATGCAAAACGTCAAGGTCAGAGGGGAAGAGCTTTGTTTACTCAGCTTTATGTTTTCACATGAACTGCAGCGCTACAGCCTCAATAGACCAGAATGCAATGCAGCCAAAAGACATCGAGTCGGCTCTGCAACTTCAATTATAGCAAAGCTCGAGCATCTTTATTTGAAGGTTTGAAGTTGTTTCGCCTAATTATTGGTATTCGCAGTCGACGGACGTCAAAGTGAATGTAAATAATCAATTATTTATTGAAGCGATGATATCCTGTAATGCCGCCCAGCAAACCCAATCAACATTTCTTAAAAGCAAAGTATCAAAGGCTCTCACAGCACAGTAAGGAGTGGTTTTAGATGTTCACATCACTTAATCACGCAAATGGATCCAATAATGATAGATTTATTTAAAAAGACACTACATATTTAGCTTTAGAGTGGGTAAAAATATTAGAAACATGTTGCAGTAGTACACAGTAAAACTCAACAGCAGAACAAACTACAGCCTCCAAAATGACCATAGAGATGAATGAACACCTCTCTAACACAGTGCCAGCAAAGTTGGACATTATAACGTCCATAAAGACAGGATTTATTGCAGGGCTGTTGTATTACTGTTTGTAGGGACAGAACGTGGAGGGAATTTTAGAGGCGGCACGGTTGTTGCATACAAAGTCGACGCAAAGTCGCCTGGACGACACAAACCGGCGTGAAAATGAGTTGTAAAAGTTTCAACTTGAGCGAATATTTTGCGATTATTCCGAGAATCTATGACCGTACTTCATAAACTTACAGACAAAAGAGGAAAAAAGAAGAGAGACTGAAGGGAAATTGAGTTCCCTGTGACCTCTGAGTTCAGTCAGAGGCTGAGAGACACTCCCATACACTTTGGCTGTGCTTCAGTTTCTAGCTGTACAGTTAATACACTGACTGTTTTGGGTGAATAAACACAGACTGCACAAACAGTCTAGTGGTTAAACTTGTGAGTCACGAATGACGTGAGATGAAAAATTCTGCTCCGCTTTCTGTCTGTCTTTGGACTAAATTAGTTTTTAGCTAGACAGAACCAGAGGTCATGTCATCTGTATTTTACTTTTTCTGGGAATTTCAAGGCCTGAAGTGTAGTTTGCATTCTATAATTAAAGGCACACATGATTTATGTGTTGTTAAAAGATGGGTACAAATATTTTTTAACAATTTTGAGCCAATATAAATGACAGAATACATGAATTAAAGGGACAATTCAATAATTTACAGAAATTATCCATGACGGAGTAGAGAAAAATCTGTTAGGCCGTCATATAGAGAAACTCTGGCACATACAACTATTTTTGAATCAATAAAGAAGTGCAATCTAATGCAATCCATATATTTTCAATTATATTGAAAAGTCTTCCTAATATTTTGTCCACCCCATTAACATACCTGAAGGTGGTAAAATATTAAGAATATAAAGCACTCCAGTACACCACCACCACCCACTACTCCCACCACTAAAAATGTATAAGCTTTGTAAAAGTAGATTTCACGGCAGAGCTGTTGTATCAGATCACATTAGATTGCACAGGTGTTCCTTTTAAAGTGAGTGTAAATATTGAGTGCATAGCTATAGCTGGATGCAAAACATTTTTCGAAACATTCTTGGATAAGAAGGAAATAACTGGAGAAAGTACACAGTAAGTTGAGATAAAGTGGGTATCACATAATAAAATTCACTGCATTTTTTTGTAGAATGTAGGAAATTAATAAAAAGCATCCAAACAACTTGCATCAGTGCATGAAAGTACTGTAAGTATATGGAAAATACGGTAATTCTTTACTTTGCAGGTCCCCTAATTTTACGCTAACTTCCTGGAAATTGTTTGAGTAATTTACAGGTATTTAACTGTTAATTGTTAGGACATTTGGTACATATTAGTTGGTTTAGTTGGTAAAGCACTCACTCATTATAGGCTATTTGGGTTCATATGTAGATTAATCATTAACATATTTTCTTAATAAATTAGACTCTTGACAAGATATTTCTTTGGCAGGGTTATGTAATTTGGTATTATAAGGGAAATGTGCTCATTATAGAGTTTTCAAGAAGCAATCAAGTATGTTAATATGTAGTTTTACACAAAACTACACACTGAAAACTAAGTATTCTCTGTCAGTTAAAGAAAAAATACCAACTAAACACTTCTTAAAGTCGTTTCTTTTCATTTGTACCGACTTGCACCACCCTCTTTGTAAACTATCCTAATGATTAACCTTAATACCTGCAAATTACACAGGTGTCCCTCATAAATCACTCAGTGAGAGTAAATATTGAGTGCATAGCCATGGCTGAATGCAAAACTGTTTTCAAATGCATGAAAATACCGTTACTATGATTAAAAACGAGACATAACATGATAAACATGATATGTGAACCTGCAATAATTGAAAGCAGTGGGGTCATTAGAGGGTCAGCAGGTTAGTCCCAGCCACACACACACACACACACACACACACATTTAAATCCACGCTGTCCCTGCGCTAATTAGTCCTGCTAGTGGAGGGGAATTAGGCAGGAGCCATATTAAGCTGCACGGTAACTTCACGTAAAGCGGCAGGTAGGTGACTGCAGCAATAACGGAGACAGCGACAGCCGTCATGAAGCACTTACTTGATGAAGTAGCTGGCCCCTTCGTCCGTAAATCCTTCCTCCCATCCCTGCGGCAGGTCTGAAATGAAACCAGACGACACACACTTGTTCGTGACACCTGAAAGTTTTCTCCCCTCGGGTTGGGCCCGAAATGTACACTTGAAGTTGGCCGCGCACACACACATGCACACACGCACACACACACACACGCAGTAAAGTAAACATGAGGGCAAAATGAACACAGGTCAAAAAGCCTTAGCTGGCTACCTGAGCGGATCATGTGTCCGGAGTTTACCGGTTCACCGGAGCGGGGATGGAGCCAGGTGGTGGTCCGCGCCTCATCGCTGCCGCACAGACACACACATACACACACACAGAGGGAGAGAGAAAGAGAGAGAGAGGGGAGAAAAACACCTGTTACATCGCCGGGAAGGAAGGAAGGAAGGAAGGAAACAGCAGCAGACCCCGCCAACTCCCGTTAAACCGAGAGAGACGGTGCGATAAAGCGCTTATTATCCCACTCACTTGATGAAGAAGACCCTGCCGTCCCTGCACACACCGTAAGACCAGTGTTCAGGTAAGGTGTCCCGCCCGACAGGCGCCGCCATGATCCGGTCTGAAGTCCTATTTCATCTCATTCCCTCTCGGTGGAGTCTCCCGGGAGCTCAACGATCACTGCCAGGGCCGGCGATGCCTTCAGGGACTCCTCTGAAGCCCGTTCATCCGAGTACTGAGTGTCGGAGATGAGCTGACATCTCAAGAATCTGAGCAGCAGTAAAAGTCTCCTCCAGACGTGGAAAGTAACAGAGTACATCTTGTTTACCTAAGCATTATATGACCTATTTGTACTTTAGTTAATTATTTCCATTATATGTAGTGTAATTCTTCTCACTCAACCATTTTCAGAGGGAAATATTGCACTTTTTACTCCACATTTGTTTGACAGCAATTATTTTTGCAAATTAATGATTTACACACAAAACATGATCTTGTTTTGTAAAGTATGATGCATTGATATATATTAAACCACCCAACATTATATAAAGTAGTCCAAATTAGCTCCAAATCAACCAGTTACAGCTTCAAAATGTAATCCATGATGTAATAATCAGTAATAATTCATAATTCATAATAATATAGCACTCTGAAAGGGGTCGTGCTGCATAACAAGTGCGTTTGCTATGATATTTATCTTTTGTAGTTTTATTTAAATGATATTTTGAATGCAGGACTTTTAGAGCTTTTAACCATTGGTCTCTTCACTGTCTGGACAAAAATAAGATTTTTGAACCACAGTTTGTTGCATGAAGTGCAAATGATGATGCAAACCACACTTTGTGTTGTTACATGAGATAAACTGTTATATTAGCAATATACCTAGAATATACAGTGTATGGTGCTGGAAATTTGGTTTTAACATCTATATATCAGCCAATGAAATTTTCCACATGCAACATGACAATAACTGAAATGCCTTCTATGCTGTGTTGGTTATATCATATCAGTACATTAATGGAAGGGCACAAAAGGACATTTTCATTGAAGAATGTCTGATATTTAATCAATTAATGACTGTGTTTTGGCAGGAAGTTGTGTATGGGTAAAAAACATGTCAAATATGTACCATCTTTGCGCATGGAGCAGTAATTTATTGCTATATGCGTGTGTGTGTCACTTGACATCACAATCTGGGGGCGGGTGTCACTCAAGTGGAAGAGCAGGTTTGTCTTTAATCATAGGCTTGGTGGCTCAATTTGCCACTCTTCCTGATTCCACATGTCAAAGTGTCAAGACATTGAACCCCCAATTGCACCTGATGACGTGTATGTGAGGGAAAGTATGGGATTTTCTTTGGACAAAAGCATCTGCTAAATAAATGTAATATAATGTAAAAACTGACTCAAAACATCAATTAATTTTGTGAGGACTAGTAAAATAATTCCTAATGAATGGCACAATGAGCTCACTGAATATTAATATCGCTTAATAAATGTTTAAATCCTTCCAACTTTTCATTTGGTTTTTGCATCAAATGTAAAAAGTTCTTTTTACTGCCCTGTAATCAGTGGTTTAAAAATATAATACCAGTTAAACTCAATTATATGGCGGTTTCCACACCTTGCCACACCTGCCATACCGGGTTTTGGTGGTTGGAGTTTTAATTCACTGAAGTTGTTTCTCATAGGGTTTTCTTATCTTCTGGAATAAAAGTGTATTGCAGAATTGTCTTGTCATTGTTTTAATTCAGTTTGAATCACTACATGAAGATAATGCATGTCTTTATTCAGTCACTGTGTTAAATATCAACACAGGAAAGGTTACAGTAAGTTACGCATAGTTAAATAACTTAAGTAGTTTTACATGTATCAGTAAATTCTCTACCTTACTGTCTCATGTCTGCAACTACATGTCAGTGGAGACCACCTCTAGTCTTATGGGTAACTTTTGGAGGTTATTCATGTCAGGCTTTCATAGTTACAACATTTCTGACAGTCCTTAAAGGCAACATAAGAGCCACTTCTACAGTGAGAAAATACAAAAGAGGAGCTGCTCTGTTCTGCCAGTGTTCTTCATGGTTGAAATTGGGGAGAGTGAATTAAAATGTGCTGATTTGGGTCTCTCCAGAATATGTGCCACCTCAGTATTTAGTTGATCTAACTAGTAAGGGTCTGATTATGTGATAAAAGACTTCATTTCACCGATTAAGAGTCTCATTAAGAAAGGCTTTGGTTTTAATTACTCTGCACACACTGTAATTCCATTCCAAATCAACCTGCATGTTATTGGACACTTCATTTATAGTGGCATCATTAGCAGTAGAGTTTTATGTATGTATAACCATTTATATTACTTATCTTTATCACAGTTCCACTTTTCCCATAATAGTGGATGGTGTAACATGTTTACAAGAAGCCGACTGATACGGACTTTTAAGTACACAGCATTCAATGTAAACATTCCCTTAAATGTGGATTTTAAAGAGTTGTGTGAAATGGCTAATAATATTTTACAGTTGAACAATAAACTTCACAAAGATGATGCTAATGGGACATCCTGGAGGCTTAGGGGTTCAAGATGCTGACCGTGTAATCACAGTGTCCCTGGTTTAAGTCTAGACAGGGAACTTTTTTGTTGCATGTCATCCCTTCTCTCTCTCCCCTCATTTACTGTCAAATCGCTGCTTTCTGCTATCAAAAATTAATAAATAAATAAAAGGCAAAATTCCCTTAAAAACAGAAAAAAAGATGACATTAAAATTTGAGAAGTAAACTTCAGTCATTAAAGTATCTAATAATAAAAACAACATCTTACTTTAATTTAGTAAACAGTCAAAATACAACCATGAAACATTGGTAACACTTGACAAGTCTCAGAATTTCTGTTTAAGTTTCCTGGAAAGAACTTAACAACTTTGTCTCAATTTTCTCTATAATAAGCACCGAGTTCTTATTATTTACCTGAGCAGCCATTGACTTCCTTTCTTTCAAAGTTCTTTAAAACTTTTACAAAAAGGTCAACCCTCCCACCCCTACTATCACAGGGTTAGTGTTACTGTTTGCTTAGATTCGGTGGTGCATGCAATGTATATACAAAAGTCTAGATACAAATACCAGAAATCCACATCCAGTACACGGTACCTGACATGTTAAAATAAAGCAAAACAAGATGAGACAAGTTAAACAGTACAGAACAGTACTCAGAAAGCTCTACGCCACGGGGCAAAGACCACCGCCAATACAGAACAAGGGGGAGCAGTGTGAAAAGAGAAGAAGAAAAAAAAAACAAAAACAAAGAATGTTAAAGGACAGGTTTGCAATTTTTCAGTCAGGTGCCCAAATGAACATTGAAACTGGTTTTTCTTGCTGTAATCATTCCTCCTGTTCATATTGGCCATTAGAAGATACCTTCATAATGCACTTACAATGTAAGTGATGGGGGACAAAATCCACAGTCCTCCTTCTGTGCAAAAATGTAGTTAGTCTAATGAAGTAGATCTCTTTCAATGGTACAGTCTTGTTAGTGCCAGAGTCCCTCTTTTTGTTATTCTACATCCACTGTATACCTTTAAAGGCAGTTTTGCACAAATGACTGTGTGGACACACTATGGATTTTGGCCCCCATCACTTATATTGAAAGCACATTTAAAGGGGATCTTTTAATAGCCAGTATGAACAGGAGGAATTTTTACAGCGAGGAAAAACCTCTTTCACTGTTCATATGGACACCTCACTTGTTTTAAAAATTATGAAGCTATCCTTTAAGAAGCTAGAATTTCTGCTCAGAACCCCTGAATGTGTATTGAAATTTTTTCAAGCAACTGATTTAAGATTACATCTCTAATCCAGTGAGAAATTGCAGGTGAAGCAGCTTCTTTCCATCTCAAAGTATCAGGTAGCGTTCCAAAAAGAGCAGTAAAAGCAATGATGCTATGAACCCACAGTTGTGAAGAGAAGAGCTCCATGTAAACCCAAGTAAACATTAAATCATCATGGCTAACTGTATGCTCGCCTGCAGACAAACATGACATTTTTGCATGTTCTGCTGACCTGCTGTGCACTGAATACAAGTCTTACATGAGAAATTCATTGGAATTAGTTAATTGGGGGTGTACCAAGTGAACACTGTCTCTACAGCTGCAGCGTTTTCCTAGTTATTATTAGTATTAATATTATTAATATACTAATCACATGGTTTTGCCCAGGAAAGTTCCCTGGAAATTATCAGGAAATCACATACCTGTAAAATAAACTATAAACACTGCATCTGTCAAATAAAACACCAATACCAGTATGTCTGTGATAAGCCAAGATCGGCCTACTGGTATGTCAGCCTGTCGACTTGTAATGTTTACATGCAGCAAACATGTTATTGTTGGTTTTCCTCAGTGGCTCATTAAGGCAAATAAGAGCCTCTGTCAGCTGTCAGACACAGTTTGTTCTGAGTCAATCGTCAGGAACTCTGAGCTCATCGGAATTTCGTTTTTCAAAGTGACTCCATATCCAAGAGACGTGTGGTGGCGTGCTTACGATAACATCCTGACACATTTTCCATGCAGCCCTATTATCTTGAAATCCGCACTTGGAACAATAACAGTTCACCTGAAGTTTGCAGGAATTTCCTCACCGAAAACAGTAATTTCCATAGGAGTGGAATGCAGCGTGAAGATCAGAAAGACCACTATGTGTTGATTATAATCACACTGTTCATTTAACACTTCCTGCACCATGGGATTTTAACAGAAAGATATATATAAATATGCTTTATTTGCTCCAAAATTCCCAGACACTAAAGCATGTTGGTGTTAAAAAGGTCTTTTTGTGGTTTCCTTATTATGTAATCATTTAAGTTTGCAATTTCTTCAAATTAACCCTCTGTCTCCAGCAGGCAGGGCTCCCAGATTTCCCAACAACCTATTCATCAGGCTTAATTTAACCATTCATCCAAAACACTCTGAATTTACCAGAGTTGAGCAGAGTATTTTCCACATCTGGTAACTTTTGCGTGCGTGTGTTTGATTCCTGCTCTCCGTGTTTGGTTTCAGTTGGCAGCACTTGGATTGGAGGCATCTCAACATCAACAAAAACTCCTGACAAGGCAGGGAGAGCTGAAGGGCAGGTAGAGGTCGGCACACACGGCCTCGCCGCTGAAAAAACCCCAGGGGATTATTCTACTGTTTGGAGTGTATTGGTGTGAAAAGATAAAGTGCTCCCATATAGTAGAAAGAACAATGAATGACATTTCCAGCCAAGTAATGATATCACAGTTTAGTCGCACCGGTAAATCGAGGCTGATAGTACTGTAATGTGTGTGTGTGTGTGTGTGTGTGTGTGTATGTGTGTGTGTGTGTATGTTCAGGTGCCTGCTGTCCTAACGCTGAACCTACACACTTTACGCTAATGCACATGGGTGTTTCATAATAAAGGTATAGTCCGTGATCCATATGTAAACAAACGATTTGCCTCACCACCAAAAAATTTTAACCATGTTACTGGAATGATCAACAAGTCTCAGAATCAAAGATCTCCTGATGTTGTTTAACTTTTGTTTACATCAGTAACGTTTCTTTTATATTTATCTATAATATGTTGTAATTTCATTTTGTCATTTTACTATCTTGGTCTATTCTGTACACATGACATCTGTTGCATGTCTGTAAGTCCTGGAAGAGGGATCCCTCCTCTGTTGTTGATTTTTATCTCTGTTAAAAGGTTTTTTTTAGGGAGTTTTTCCTTATTTGAATCAAAGGTCTAAGGATAAAGGATGTTGTATTGCTGTACAGATGGTAAAGCCCCTCGAGGCAAATTTGTGATTTGTGATATTAGGCTAAAAAATAAAAGAGTTTGCATTTACTTGACTATATTCTCAATTACTTGTCAGTTATGTACGTATGTATGCACGTGTGTGTGTGTGTATGTATGTATGTGTAAGTCTGTATGTGTGTCATTTGTTCCCATTTATTTACATTGTAAAAAAACAAGTTGAAAAAAGATTAATCTTAAAAAGTATCAAAATTATAAAAATAAAAAAGTAATAGCATAAATGTCCTTAAAGAGCGGACCGTATTGATATATGAATGGATTCTGTAATTGAAAATATGCAGCAGTAGTTGGCCAGCGATAAACGTATGGAAGAAAAAGAATAATAAAGCTCTGTGTGCTTTCAGCAATCACACATTAATACTTGAATAATAATATGGGTATATATGCAGGGTGATGACTATGAACTGTTGATTAATGTATGTGCACATCTCTCAACAGTGTCAATATTATTCTAGACTCTGTCTGATGAACCAAACAGATAGAGGTCTGCTAGAAGCTTCTGTGTAATCTTATCTCTCCTTCCTCAACATAAGTGCACACATTTCCTGGATTAAGGTAATGTCAGTTATTTTGAGCTTCCTTTGTCATTCATGGCATTTTATTGTACCACTTTCCATCGTGTTGTCCTTTATTTTTACCTCTAGACATTGCAGTTGTATTTTTCCTTGTCATCTTGTTTTTCAGATGGTGTAATTTTTACTCGGCGGTGGTTTAATCTCCACCGGCTCTGGTGTACTCACATTTGGATAAAAATGTTCCACACCACATGAAATAAGCAGTCTCATTCCACACTATTTACTGAAGAACAATAGATTTTATAAAGCAGACAGCAGTCATCTGATGTGTTTATTTGTGTTGTGCCTGTTGCTTCCCTGCTTCGGTTTTGCTGCAAAAACAGCAGCCGCCAGGACATCCAGTATCTCCAGTTGTGCGTGTGGAGCTGCTGAAAGAATAAAGAGAAAACAAAGAAAGCAAACACACAGAAACAGAGACAAGGAACAGGATTCTGGGAGGTGGATTTAACCCCCCCGCACCTACTGCAAACACTTGGGGCCTCTTACTACACAAATCAGCCAGGGGGCAAAAATGTAGGTGTTTTACCATTTCCCACATAATGGACCAGTTTATCATGTGAAAACTCTGCTTTTTGTTTTAGGTGACAGAGCACAGAAACATCTCTCAACCTCACTTGAAAAAACAGTAGCAAATAGTACAGTGGAAACCATTTTACAATACGTTTCTTTTACATTTTTATATATCTTTTGTGTTAAAAAGTTGCAGAACTAAACTCTTTTTAGTGTTGGATTCCCATTGGCAAGGGTACAGCGACCGGAAAAGACACATGGAAGGTGAATATAGCAAGTCAAAAAAAAAGTTTGGAAGGTTATAGGTGGAATTGAGATCTGTCAACAGACTCCAGAAGCCATTGCAAGTGAGATTTTCCATTCTATACCCACAAATTGGACACGTCGGTAATCTGCAAAAAAGCTGTTAAAGTTTCTTTTATGCTTCATACCAGCAAGGACACACTGAAGGACCTGATGCCATGCAGCCAGTGTCATTCAGATGTACAGTCACAAAACCAGCAGCCTCAGGCTTGCAGTTCTGAACTTGCAGTTCAAGTCCAACCAGCGCCACCTACAGACAAGGAAAGTAATAGCTTCTGCAGTTTTGACTGTTGTGCCACCAGTTCACAATAGATAGATTCACAATCTTTCAAGACTGTCTTAAAACAATCATCAGGAGCCCAAATGAACATTGAAACAGGGTTTTTCTTGCTGTAATCATTCCTCCTGTTCATACTGACCAAGTCAAGTCAAGTTTATCTGAAGCTAATATGAAGTCTCAGCCGTCCAAATTAGTCAAATCAAGTGGATTAAGTCTTTTTATTGCCAAATTCCTTCTTTCTGTTGCAATTCTTCCACCACAGCTCAACAGGGAAACACAATGAGGGAATTTTATATTAAAAAGACCGTAACCTTGGAAAATATCCACATGATCTGCCTCAGACTCTAAAAACTTTTAAAACTAAACTCTAGATACATTTTTGCACAGAAGGAGAACTGTGGATTTGTGCATTTGTAAGGGATATTTTATTGATCAGTATGAACAGGAGGCAAGCAAAACCTGTTTCAATGTTTATTCAGATGCCTGACTGTTGTTTTAAGACAGACTTGAAAAAATGTGAACCTATCTTTTAAGTCCTTTGAGCTGTAAATGTGTGAATTTACAGAAATAATTCTCATGTGTAGTTTATCTGTTGTTCTCTCAGTGCCTGAGAGAGCTTAAAGGATGGGTTCAGTGTTTCGAGTCTGTCTTAAAACAATTGTCAGGGATCCAAAAAGCATGTCCCTTCCTAATGTGCCTAATGTGCTTCCAATATAAGTGACGGGGGACAAAATGCACAAGCATCATTTTGTGCAAAACTACATTTGAGAGTTTATCTGAGGTTAGTATGAAGCATCAGCTGTCCAGCGTTACAGTATTTTTAGTATGAAATTCCCGGCTGTAGAGCTGTCCAAGTCCACGTTCTTCTTGACAGTTTGGATTTTATATTTAAATTTTGATTTTACTTCCTGTTGGCAAGAAAGTGACAAACTCATGCCAGAACTTCCTTTGGGCAAACAGGATTAATCTGCATGGCCTCAGTCAGTGAGGACGAGATGTTTTTCTTTGACTTTGTGATTAGGATGTGTTTTACATAGAACTCAGTGCAATGGTTTCATCACTTATCTCATTCAAGCTTTCTTTCAACATCATACGTATGTATTTTTATTTGTTTTTTTAGTGTTATTAGTATGTTTGAGCTTTCAGACCTAAAAGCAATAACAAGCTTTGAAGACTGTGTAAATTTGATATGAAATGTGAGTCACACTGTCAGCAAACTTGTAAAAACAGAGGAGCAGAAGAGATGACAGCTTATTATTGCATGTCTCATGTACACTGCAAAAAGTTTACAACAAAATTTATCACAAAAGGAAGTGATGGTTGCAAATACAAATCTTTTAATCATTATATGTTGGAGCAACTTATTACATAAAACGATTTCATCATGGTCTAGGAATTCGGAAGTGATTCACGTCTGAGCCAACTTCTGTTTATTTAACAATATCGCAAAGCCTTGTTTGGCTTCAAGCCCTCACCAAACAGAGCCCTCAGACAGAAAGAAAGGCAAAAAGACAAATGTGCACAGAAACAATATAATTCTTCATCTGGCAGTCTCTCCCTCCCTCCTTCCCTCTCTGTCTTGTTGTAATGTGTAACCAAGGCTTTCAGGGATTCGGGGAGGAGTTTGAGGGTCTTTGCCCTCGTCCGTATTGCGTCAACATCCGTTGGCAGAACAGCAAAAACCTCAGGTGGCAAAGAAATTCAGAGAAACGCTTGCACGCTGTACACTGAATACACACACACACACACACACACACGCAGCTCAGGCGTACACATTTCTGGCACTGTTCTCCCCATTGTGTCTTATGTAAATGTGGGGTGAATAATGCATGGCTCTGCTCCATACAAGAGCTTGTGACTTGTGTAACAGCCTGCAGGCCTGATAGAGCTTCACTCTTCCTGCTCAAGCTCCTAAATTTAAAAACTAAATTTATCACCTGAGGGAGACCATTGGATTCAGAGCTTAACCTTTAGACTCCACGCAACAGTCAGAGGAGAATAATGTGGTGTTTTTATATTATGAGACGGTTAGTTCAATCTCAGTCTCCCCAATCAGCCTCAGCAAATGAGAACGTGAGAAATAATTGCTGAAAGGATGTGTTTTTAAACTGAATTTTACATGAATAATACTAAAGATAAAGGTGATAATCAGAAAATTGAGCGTTTATTCTTCACCTTGGGAGCAAATAGGTCATCTGTGTTAGAATATTCCAAACTCAAGGGTCACTTACTAGCTTTTTCCAAGACTTTGTTATCACGTGATTGAATTTTCGCATTTGGATCACTTGATCTTAGTAATCGTTTATTGATAAAGGTCATGGGATACAGTGCAGTTGCTCCACTGTTCACCCAATATGGATGTAAACCATAGACTGTATGAAAATAACAAAAAAATAAAATAAACAAAAAATAAACTACTACAGCACTTTCATTCATTCAAAACAACTTAAATGTGTCACTGTCTGAATGATGGACTTTACTCTGCTCTCTGCTAGTTTCCTCTGGCTGTTTCCAGGTTATCCTGCTGCAGTCACTGGATGAGTTTATTCATCAACATACCAACAGAGGTCCCACACCTGTCAAATAGGACACATGACATTTATTATATTATTAACATTTTTTTTACTTTGTAGTCTGCATACACAAACACATTGCTGGTAATGTAAACATTTGTGAGCTTAATAAATCAAAAATGCATGTCAAAAAACCCCAAATCCCTACATATATGACTGAAGAGGGTCCAGTTAATTCACTTCTCCCACCTCCCGTCTCCGCTTCATCTTCGAGGTGTGTAAAAGAAGTTATGAGTTATGTTCATTATTTAGTCTATTTGTTTATTTATTTATCGTAGCCTCTCCTTAAATTGAACTGCGGCCAACACGCTACAGAACGCGCAATTTTTACTTTGAAGGCCAACACGCTACAGAACGCGCAACTTTTACTTTGAAGGCGAGCTGTCTCTGTTTCCGGCTCCCGACTTCCTGTTTCAATTGTCTTTTTACAAGTTGGATAATGAAACAAGCGGACACTTTAGCGCGCTGAATTGTATTGCACCTGTTAAGACAATGAAATGTGGTAATACCCCCCAAAAATTGGGGTTTTCATTATACAGCATGAACAACTGCAAATGAATTATACTTCATACACGGACCAATTATATCACAAACATCAGTTTTTCACTGTCAAAATAGTACATCTTCTGTATTTTCTGTACTGATAGATAATCAGGTGGAACTGATGAAACCTCCAGCAACTATCTGGAACATTTTCTGTATCACTTTGTCTCCCTCTGCAGGAATTCAGATGTCATCTTCAAGCTGCTTGGGGAAACAGAAACTGTATTCAAAAAGGTTTATTGATTGTTTATTGTATTTGCCTCCAAATTAAAGTGTTAGTGTTAGTAAAATCCAATTTAATGTCAATACTTTATAGGAAGGTAAAGAATATTGGACATTTTTACAGATGAAAGATATAGATATAGGCCTAGAAAATATTTTTTTCCACACAATTATTGTGTTGTGTGGTAATTTTTCATTTTGGTTGTTCACCACTGGACTTTGGGAACACACAACATAGTTTTTACATAACATTATAGTTTTTGTTTTCATTTCAGGCACAAGAGGAGTGCAATATGAGTGGAATTTTACTGCAGTGGGCAATACAAGTTTACATGATAAGTGCAAGTATTTAAAGTAATTTTTGTTAACTTATCTGACATCCATTTTTCCTGATGCGATGATGAAAACTCTTCCCATCTTGTTAAACCTTCCCGGGTATCACAGGAAAACTACATTTACATTATCATGTATTTGAGCTGTAGGAGGAAATCAACGGGTTTTTCGTGTATACTTTTGTGAATTGTGAGTAAAAAACAACAAAGATTTACAATTTTGTAAAGTAAAATACAAAAAAGTTTAAGTGTAAAGGGAAAGTTAGCCCAAAGATAGATAAATGTAAATAAATGTATTTGCCTGACTGCTGTATGTCAACGATGCTGCACTAATACTGCTGTTGGGATTAGCTGAGGTTTCCAGATATTAACTGTAATTTACACAACACTTCCTGATGATACTCCATAGACCACACTATAAATATTTTCTCAAATTTGTATTAATTTATATCTAGTACATCTGCCAGCTCTCTGTGTCTGCACAGAAAAGAGAAACTGTTCCCAATCATGCCATCTGTGAATCTGAAAAAGATGTTGTAACTAATATTTTTGGTGTGTCGGGCACCTGAAATCAATTACCTCTGAGCCTCTTTGCATTGGGTTAAGCTATATTTGATCTCTCCCAAATTTGGCAAATAACACTGAAACTGGAAGCAGATCACACTCTGGGTGCTGAGTTAAAGGGCAGGCATAAATTTTCCTTTCACATCTATACTGAGTTTTAATGACAGTGAACATAAGGGGCTTCATACACAGCTGGTGGTGATAAAATTAATTTAACATAATGAGTCCGCTGAGTGTCGACTGAGAACTTAAAGTCACAGTCTCTCCTCTGGTGGATGTTGCATTCCTCCTCTCTTCCATTATGATAGATATGTGGGTGATGCCATGTTTCGAATAACAAGAATGTAGCTAACTTTAGCCCGAACGGCCCCAGAGGAAATGGAAACACTAACCCTGCCAGTCTAAGGGTCATACGCCATCCAAAAGGAACTTTATTTATTTAGGCTGACTGACAGACTGATGGGGCACATAGCAGATGATGATGTCACATGGAAAACTCATTACACATTCCTCTCCAGACTGAGAACACTCTGAGATCATTTGTCTGATTAAACTGATTAAACCACACTGGATAAACCCCCGAACACATGGTGGTCAAAAATTGTCTTTCGTTGCTCCTGAAAAGAAACAAGAACAACAGCAGGTTTTACAGTAACTCCCTGCCTTTTCGGGCTGCAGCTGAGGGTTATTTTCATTATCAATTAATCTGTCAATTATTTGCTCGGTTAATCAATTAGTTGTTAGGTCTATAAAATACTAGAAAAGCTAAAGATGCAACCTAAAATGTCTTGTTTTGTCCTGTCCAACAGTCAACAGCCCAAAGATGTTCAGTTTACTATCACAGAGGACTAAAGAAACCAGAGAATTTTAGCATTTTTTCTCAAAAATGACTCAAAACAATTAATAGATGATCAAAAATAGTTGCAAATTATTTCTCTGTTAATCAACCAATTGTTTAATCGACTAATCGTCACAGCCCCACTGCCATCCTTCTCCCCATCATCCCGGGAAGTGCAGTGGGCTTTGCAATCATAAGCTCAGTTCTTCAATAAGGCGACCACTGCTGGTCAGTCAGAAGCTGGTCCATCAGCCGGATCAGAGCGGGGAATCCTCCAAAAGCAGCTTAGTGGATTGGATTACACTGTAATTGTTCTGTTTCAATCCGCTGAACTAAGATGATTTCCCTGTTTACATGATTTCAGGGACCATATTTAAACATGATTTTCTCTTATCAGCACAGTCATTTTTGGCGTAGATGGGTACAAAGAGGTCAGTTGCTTCTACTGAGACATAAGTAGCAAAAAGTTTGTCTCATTATATGTATATCACAGGAGATTCTAGTCTTAATATACTGTATCATCCTGTTGGACAAATGGCTTTCACTTCCATTGTGTTGGCTCTAATAGATACAGAAAAACACAGGTTGGCTTGAGAAATTATCAGCAGGATGAGAAGCTTTTTTACTATAAACTCAGTAAGATCTCAGATTAAGCTACAAATGAACAGTAAACAATTAAAAACTTTTTTTCTTTTGGTCTTGATGTTGTCTGTTTCACCACATGAGGGCAGCAGAGGTAAATAGTTCTTCAGTGTCTAGACAATTTTTTTTAAATAGACTCAGATACAGATGATACTGTATGTCCAAATATGAGAGGAAGAGGGCTCCAACTAATGATTATTTGCATTATCGATTAATCTGCCAATTATTTTCTCAATTAATCTATAATTGTTGTGTGTATAAAATGTCAGAAAACAGTGAAAAAATGCCTCATAATTCCTTAGAGCTCATGGTGACGTCTTCAGATGTCCTGTTTTATCTGACTAACAGTCCAAAATCTGGAGATATTCAGTTTATTATCATTACACAGAAAAGCTCCATTTCAGAACCTGTAACCAGCAAATTTTTAGTGTTTTTGCTGAAAAATGACTAAAATTATTAACTAATTATTGAAATATTTGCTGATTTATTTTCTGTCGACTGACTAATCAATTAATTAACTAATCGTTGCAGCTCTAGAGAGGAAGCTGCAAATATGTTTCATATCCTGAGGTGGTTAAAAGGGGTATTTTAATGCTTTAATGCTTAAAGATTTTACCAAAATGTACTGATTTTAGTCATACAACAACTGTCAAGTTTCAGTACTAACTGCACATCCAAAAAGTTAAATAAACCTGATCTACGTATCTTGAGTCACTGTTGTCATATTACTGTAGAGTTTTGGATGAAGACTTAATGGGAAGGTTTTCACTCAGGACATGTTGAGGTACAAATGTATCAATTGATCATAATTTCATAATTTGTCCCCACTATTGTAATTTAAAGGGAAAACGTTAATTATTGCTGTTGCTCTTTGCACTTTGTGGCCTCCTCTTGCTGTCATCTGTGTGTGTGTGTGTGTGTGTGTGTTTGTGTGTGTGTGCGTTGTGTCATGTAGCAGATGAGAGGTGTGTCCCCCAGTGGCTCAAATGAAACACTACACCTATTCAAATCCTCCACCGACATAAATACACTGTGCAGTGAGCGCTCAGTCTGGGTGTTGGTCAGACATACTAATCCTCATGAGTATTTACCGGAATAGATTTGTGTTTACTGCTCATGTATTTGTCACACCCCGTCTATTTCCTAATGAGTAGTATGAGTTGCCCATATAAGGACATATTAGTGGACAGAATGGTTATTATAGCCATTGGTTTTTTTTGATTGTAGTTTCTATTTATTCATATAAAATGATAGTGAACTATTCATTATTTTTGCTGAGGGCCTCTGGAGCCCCTTGAAGGGCCCTCTAGGGATGATGAAGTCCACTTTATTAATCACTGAGCCAGACCAGGTGAATGTAAGTGAAAGCAACAATCCCCCTGTGGACCCTAAATGCTGAATGTAAACAAATATTGAATGTGATTTAATGTAAATCATGAAGAGAATGTTTAAACGCATGAAGTAGGAATGTATACGTCATGAAAAGGGAGTATAAGTGACACAAATTAAAGACAGGTGAGATGTGGATTTTGTAAAACAGTTGGCACCACACTATCATGGGGGTAATCCTTATATTTTATACACAAACTGTATAATAAAGTAAACAAGAAGATTAGCTGCTCCGCCTTTTGCATTTCATGCAGTCTGTCTGCATGAGCTGTGTCAGACACAATAGCTGCTGGTAGGTTGCATCATCAGCTAATTGTGACCCAGGAGATGTGCTTCTCTGGCAGGCGAGTGAGAGGGGCAACCACAAGTGTGTGTGTGTGTGTGTGTGTGGGACTGAAAACCCACTGCCTCTGCCGCTGCCGATGATGATGATATTGCTGCTGCAATCACCTGCAATCCTTTCAATGCCTCGCCAGTCATGCCGGTTGCCTGGAGACGGGGTCGCCTAGGCCGCAGAACTAATGATAGTGGGAGTGGATGAGGAGGAGAAAGATGGAGACAAGGATACAGAGAGAGGAGAGTGGGGGGGTTTGAAAAAGAAACAATGCAGGAGGAGAAAGGAACGGAAAGCAGGAGCGATAATGGAAGTGAAGGTTGCATCTTGTTACTCGAAAGTCACAGGTTCAATCGCCACCGATGGCCGTTTGTGTCTTGTTAAAGCGTCCTTTAAACAGGACACTGAACCCTCAGCTGCTCACTCACAGTGAGTCGGATAAAAGCACCAGCTGAATGTCCTTGAGGAATTCAGTACAATCAGAAACAGGAAAGGCAAGTGGAGAAAGATCAGATGGACAAATGCAACCATTCACCGCTCTGCCCTCACACACCAGAGGAAAAAAAGATGTTAGAGTTTGTTACAGTTCACAGCTAATGTCATCGGCTTCAAAAAGCCTCTGGAACAAAGGTGCAGCACCTAGAAAACATTCACTCCTGACAACAACGGTTCCACAGACTTGCATCATGGAAAGCCAGAGGTTTAATGACTGTAAAGAACTTAATTATCATGCAAGAAAAGCTCCAAAACAGCACCACCAAAAGATTAGGCTCTTCTATTTTTATACATTTTTAAGTTCTTTAAATCATTGGTGTAAACAGCATTCATAATACACAGCATACTCGTATTCTGAGGATGGACAGTAATGTTATGTTGCTTCATGTATCTTGATGGCAGTAAATGACAACTGATAATGACAGGTTGGTTAGATATCGCTGGTTGGTGACACTATTCTCAGTTTAATTCAATTGAATTCAGACACCTTTATTTAAAGTATCTATTTACATCCATTGCATCAAATACAACACTCCACAACAGAAGAACAAACAACAACAAAATCTAATTAGTGACATATTGATCTATGAGCCTTGCAGGAAAAAAAGAAAATGCTGGGAAATCAATGTTCTTTCACAGTTCTTATCGGGGTTTAGAGTCCATTAAAATGGTCCTCAAATAATATCGATCTTTTCACCAGAGCCAGTTCTGAGACAGCTAATCTTCTCCTCATGCAGGGAGGAAGTTATTTTGTCTAGCCACTGTTTAAAAAGCAGGTAGACAAACAGATTTCTAATTCTTCAGTTCTTTTGAATGTGGCCATCCCAGAGTTTCTGTACTCTGAAAGGAAGAAACAGACTATTCAACACAGCCAAAAAAGAACCAATTATTACTCAACCTGTAAAAGAAAATCAGTTTAACCAAATGTGTACAAGTTGAAGGTGAATATGTGTCTTCTTCTATCACAGGGAGGCAATATTTGCTTTTTTTCTTGTTTTTCCTCAAGCATTTCCTGAACATAAATGTACCCTTTTCAAACCCTCCTCCCCTATACTCTGACATATTTCTTAACTCTTCACTCCAGCCAGATGGGATTCATACTGTTTACTTATTGAAGACGGTTGCTTCCCGGTGCTGTGAAAGAGCCCTGCTGAAAGGTTTTCTAAAGCAGGACACTCACTACGGTCCCTCCCTGATGCTGTGAAATGTATGAAATGCTGCAGCTCATTAATATCAAAACATAACCGAATTTTGTCATTTTGGTGCCATAAAGAACCATTAACCTCACTAGAGAACCTTCATTTTTCTGTGTGTTGAGACCAACAGGAGATCAATTACATACACAACATGTGGGAGGGAGGGTGATTGGACAACATCAACAGAAGACCCACCGCTGGGTTGACACAGCAACAGTGTCAGCGATTGCTCACCTTTGCACCAGGCTTTCTGTATGAGTGTGTGTGTGTGTGTGTGTGTGTGTGTGTGTGTGTGTGTGTGTTGGCAGGGGGAGAGCGGCAGAGACCTGCTAATTGATTTCATCCCTCAGGAAAGTCATTTCATCATACTTGGTGTTTTTAACCCTTGTCTTACAACAGCCTTACAGCAGTTAGTCTGCACAGAGACTCACAGCCATCTGGGAAATTATAAGCTCCTGTGTGTGTGTGTGTGTGTGTGTGTGTGTGTGTGTGTGTGTGTGTGTGTGTGTGTGTGTGTGTGTGTGTGGTCCAGGTATTGCTCATGTTGTGGGGACGTTAATCTGTTTACACAGTCATGTTGCGCCTCTTTTATGGTGACAAAAAGCAAGTCCCCTTAACGTGAATCATTCATTTTAGAGTGAAGACTTGCTTTAAAGTTAAGGTTAGTTTAGGGTTATGTTAAGGTTAGAGTTAGGCATGTGGTGGTTATGGTTAAGGTTAGGATAAGACTCCAGGAAATGAATGTAAGTCTATGGAATGTCCTCTGAAGTGATGGAAACATGAATGTGTGTGTGTGTGTGTGTGTGTGTGTGTGTGGAGGGGGAAGAGAGTGAGTGAGACAATGTACATGAGTGGGAAGTGATGAGCCTTTAAAAAATGAGTCAGGGATGGGTTAGAATGAATGAATAAATAAAAATCCATGTTGTTTTGGACCATTTCTACACACTGCAGACATTTAATTGGATCTTTCATGATTGAAACACATGACGGAGCAAAAAATACAGACTGGATACATAGTGTATAACCCACTACATACTGTTTTTGTGATTTGTGGGTCAGAAGATGTCAATTTAGATCAACAATTGGTTGAAAAAATTAATATTTTTAATACCTCTAGGTTACATGTAAATGCTGTTTAAACACTGCATTTCCATGTGAAGCAGGTCCTAACTACAGGTTGAAAAATAATCAATGAAATGCTTTTGAATTAACAGTTAAAATGTGACCCAGATGTCTTAAAAAACTTTGATATTTCAACCAAAGTTAGCTCAGTTTTAACACAGACTTGTATATTCCTTTTTAACTGCAAATCACCAAGTCAGTGCTTTCTGGTGGAGAACAGTACAGTGTGTGTAAAACACTAACAAGGGAGGGTGAGAGGTTATGTTGTTACCTTTTTATCACCATGGGTGGAAGTCTCTATACTCTACTAGTAGAATGAACACACTGGGTGTGTGCAAACTGGGTAAAAGGTTAGACTGCTGTGTTTGACCAGAGTAAGGCTGATGTTGCTGATTTTATTTTGAAAAGGTGGATAACATTGTCCATGTTTCTGTCATTTTAAGATGTAAACAGACTGTAGTGTGCAGTATTTTATCAGTATCTGTGACACAAAACTGAACTTTCCTACAACAAAGTCAGATTTTAATTGATTGAATTGATTCTCCCTTTTCAGCTTTTTGTGAAGACAACACCCAACATCTTGGCTTCATTTTCTGTTTTAAATGTGTCATTCAGGATATTTTCTGCAGCGTGTGTTGTTTACATATTTCTGGGACTTTGTGTACTGTCTGAATATCACTTTCAATGCCCGAGGCAGGAAATGGCAGACAGACAATTTACATACGTAGGCCTGAGTTGAAAACAGGAAGTGATTTTGATCAGAGTGGCTTTCTGTGTCTGTCTGTGTTGTTTGGTTGCATTTGGTTAAACAGATCATGTGTGCTCTCTTCTCTTTATGGTTTGTGAGACCTACAACTACAAAACACAAAACTATGATGTAATAAAACAATTTTTATTTATTCAACAAAGCACCTAATGACAAATGTGCTACAACTTTTTGACATATTTTCAGCTACATGATGTTATCATGAGAAGCTGAGTGAGTCACATGGGACAAAGTGTTTGAATCATTTCAGACAATATAATAATAATAATATCAACGACATCCATCGTCACACTCAGTGCTAAAAAGGCTGCTATTATGTGCCAAAATACAACAAAATACAAGGCAAAAAAAATAAAGAACTAAAATATTTGAACAGTAAGACAAGAACTGCACCAGAACTTCGTAGGTATCCATCGTGCTTAAATAAAACTCTTCAAAACACTTCGTACTGTAAAGCTCTGCTCTCTGATGATATCATCATGATCTACTGGTCACTTCTAGATTCACCACTGGGAATTGCTCAGACACATAAAAACATGTACAAACAGTTAAAACCACCAGTAAAAAATAAAAGACAAGCTCCATAGGGCATAAATAAGTTACATTACTAGGTCAGCATATAAGGCATACAAAAAACAACATTCCAAACATTAATGTTGAGGTTAATATGACAAAGTGTCAGTCAGTGCAACAGTCACACAATGTATAAAACCTTTTGAGGTACAAGGTTGTTCAACTTGACACCGAACATTAAAGTTGGCCTAACATCAAATTTCTAATTGGCCTAAATCAAAAATCACTGTTGCATTGCAACCAATCACGAGTCCTCATCCGAAAAGGAAATAAAACATTCAGTGTTCAGGGCTTTGATTTATTTCAAGGCACCGTCCAGGTACGCCTGGATCTTCTCTCTGTGAGCCTGGCTGAAGCAGTGGCCGATGGCCTGCTCCGTTTCCTGGATCCGCCTCCGGAAACGATCGCGATCCCGTGCCATTTCTTCCCAGGGTCCCTTGCGAGACGCCTGTCGGGCAAACGGCCAGGTCTGCATGACGTGGACTTGGACAAGAGGAGAAAATCTCACCTAAAATAATAAATAAATAAATAAAGACAAAAAAATTAATACATTTGATCAGATGATACTAATGGTTATAAGGTATGTTGTGTATGCTTGTAATGTATTTCAGATAAGGGACATCCAAAGTTCAAATATGAGTCACTCAGATGTTATTAAAGCTACAAAATCAAGATCTTTGTATTTTCCCACACCAATTTTGAAAGAATGGGATTCCACTTATTTTTCTGACTCAGGGTTTATTTTTTGACTGATGTAACAGTCAACTGACGAGCAACACTGCTGCAACTTCAACTCATCCACGTACAAGTCAGACTCTCTGCTCTATCACTGGAGTCACATGACCGGCTTAGTCATGACGACTGGTGCCGTTGCTAGACGACAACAAACAACAACTCAGCTGAACAGACTACAGTACGTGCCGACTGAGACAGGAATAAACCCTTATCACAGTAAGAGGATGACGCTCCCTTGTGATATTAATGTATGAACTACAAATAAAAGGATCACATTTCTTAGTTTTGGGAACACTGGCTGAAGATTGTCATATACAGCAGAATAAAGTGGAACCGTGAATTTTTTTTAAACATTTTTTTCTCAATGTGTCAACAGTCACAGAGAAGACTATTTTTATTTCAAACTCCCCAAGGGTGTCACTGAACCATTTAAACTAATCTTGTCTTGTGTATGTTTAAGGTCTGGCACTTCAGCTAGAAAATATTAAAAGATAATAACCTTTTTCTGGGTGGTGCTGGCCTTGCTTTCCTTCTTCTCCTCTGGAGCTGACCGAGATGTTTGCCCAGGTCGTTTCCAGGGTACCACTATTTTGTCTGGGTGGGAATGATGCTTTAACTGCCTCTCTGGCAGAGCGGTTTTGCTGGCTCTGGATCTTCGGGGTGTTGTTGGCTCTTTTTCACATTTCTTCTCCTTTTTGGGTGGACTCTGTGTGAGGCAGACATCAGGGACATCTGGATCTTCTCCAGACGGGAGCTTGGTAGTCGGGGAGCTGTGGAGACGGGCCTGAAAGTTGAGTGGGTGGTACGGGTCGTCCTTCTGGCAGAGGGACTTCCACAGCTGCTCCTCTTCGTCATCCTCGGATGAAGAAGGAGGGAAGCTGCTCTCCTTCTCCTCGGTGTCAGTGTCTGACTTGGAGGGAGTTGCGGGAAGTGAGGCTTGTTGTTTTGTGGTGGATTGAGGGTTGCTACTGACTGTGCATGCAGTGAAACACATGGGATTGTAGGGGTCATCGGGACATTTGAAGAAGTCCAAGAGCCTCTCACTCTCCTCTCTGTCGATGTCTGGGCTCGATCCATCCGAACTGGCCCAGCTGCTCCAGCTGCTCTCGCTGTCAGAGCGACTGACCCAGATGTTGAGGCCTCGAGGCCCCAACGGCTCCTCGCTGGCCTTGCTCACTGACATGAGGTCAGTATCGCTGCTGTCCCTTCGCGCTTCGCTTTTACTTTTTCCCATGTTTGTGTTTGTTGATATGCAGGCAGAGAAAAAGAAGGGGTTGTAAGGATCGCTAGATTTCGACAGGGACTCCCAAAGCGCCTTACTTTCCTCGCTGTCGAATTCTACCACGTTCTGATCTTCCTCACTACTCCAGTGACAGCTTCTTTCCTCTTCTGAAGTGTCCTGTTTGAAAACTTTCTCTTTCGAAATATCCTGTTTGAAGACTTTCTCGCCGCTCTTGTGACAGCTGTCGTTTGAACTAGAGCAGTCGCTGCTTGACACAAAGATGTTCCAGTCGCCGGGGAAGCCCATATTCCAGCCGGATTGGTGTCCCAGAAAGATGCCGTCGTCTTTGCCAGCAGTTCTCGCCACAAAGTCGTCCACTAGTCCGCAGCACAGGTCGTCAGCGCGTAGAGTGGACAGAAGGGCCTCGGCGGTGGATTTCCCGTTGAAGGGGTCACCGACGTCAGCACAGAAGTTGGAGAGGGGATTTGAGCCGCCGACCATGACTCCGTTGTCTCCGTCAAACAACGAGGAGAACAGGAAGGACTCGGTTGGGTTTGCTGCCGTGGTCATGTGTTGGATGTGCTGACCTGTCTCGTCTGTAATTCTTACATGCACTTCAAACCTGAACATCTGGAAAACTGGGGAAAAAAAGAGGAGGAAAGTGTTAAGAGATGC
This sequence comes from Thunnus thynnus, assembly GCF_963924715.1. Lineage (NCBI taxonomy): Eukaryota > Metazoa > Chordata > Actinopteri > Scombriformes > Scombridae > Thunnus > Thunnus thynnus. Next base: position 27,792,102 of record NC_089521.1, on the reverse strand, counting down.
ATGAATAAGAATGATTTGAATAATGATTTAAAGTAGTGGTGAATACAATGGTGGGTTAGTTATTTTTTTGTTTTTGTTTCTTAAAAAAGGTGCACTTATCTATCTTTTGATTAAAAATAGTAATAAGTGTTTCTGGGAATATTATAGGAAGTAAACTTCTACTATCAACTAACAAATATAATACTAATAAGGCTGAATGATATGGAAAAAAGGATTATAATAAGAAAACCTATATTAAAATATACATAAGTTAACAGCACATCATCATCATCATTGGTTTACTTTATGTTCTTCATGTTGAAAGTTGTAATCAGAAGTAAAACTGGTAGTTATTTATATAGATGATTTTTTTTAATGTTAATGTGTGTTTAAGAAATTAATCCGGCTGAAAACTGATATGGTATTTGATCTGGATTATATATAGCAGACTTTTGTGTTATGATTCATAGTAACAATCCTACAAATTCCCCTTTCAGTAACACAGGAACTCTACAGGGACGCAAACAAGACGAAAATAAGCTTATGTATGAAGATAATAGACAACTGGGCACCACTAACATCTACTCTGACCTTGTTTAAATGTCTTTATAATGGTTATAATTAAATTATATTTCTTTTTGTCGTTAAATTTCTAAAAAGGAGAGTAACGATACAATTTACTGATAACCGGACTCTCCAGTTAACAGTAAACGCACCGCAACGGTTAAACCGTCACAGAGAGTGAAGCAGATAAAGAGAATGAAAAACAGCAGAAGTGAGTAAAACCACCTACGAGTTTTAACTCTTACCTGACATGAAGGTGTAGTAAATGACCTGAACCAGCAGTCGAAGCTGTTCCCACAACACGGTGAGTAATTGTTTGGTCCAAGGCAGAAGCGCCATCCCTCCTCTGCTGTCGAACTTCTCCATCGCCGTCCGTTCAGAACTTGTCTCGGAACCGACAATCGTGGCCATTTTCTCTCTCTCTCCTTCTTTACGGCTTTACGGCGCTAACGTTCGTTTTAAAAATCACGTATTTTGGTATTCCTCGTCGAAAACCAAGAGATTTCGCGTATTTGTCAGTGACAGATGAGCGTTGTTGTTGAGCTGTCGCTTCATTTTCCGGCAAGTCTGTGCCATTTTTAGATATCCTTCGTCAAATGCGATCATGTATTGTCTCCATGTTCTCAGTTGTGTTTTTGTCTAGATCGTAGGAGTGAATGTCTCGTTGTTGCACCAGTATCCTTATATACAAAGCCTGACGTCAGCCGACGTGCCACACCTCCCGCCCCTGACGTAATAAGCCACGCCCCCATATTCATGCGACGTGTGACGCACGGAAAGTGCTCGTAATTTCTAAACCTATTTTGGGAATTCCATATAATAAACACTTGCATAAAAATTCATTGAAATCAAATGATGTAAAACCGAAGTTGATGTGATAAGAGGAAGTTCTCAAAAGACTCCAAGCAAGTGAAAAGCAAAAATGTAAATGAAATTGTACCCTTTCCATTTCAGTCCCACATTATTAACCTACTCGTTTGCTCTGTTTACATTCCCTTATATACATTTTGTTTGACCACTAACAGATTTATAAGTGAATTTTAAGAGACAAGATATGTATAACACTTAGTAATAAAGAAGACACACACAACAAATTCCAATTTCAACTGTTTTATTAATCCAAAAAGTGTAGAGTTTATGCCACCAGAGCTGAAGCTGTAGAGGACTCGCTGTAAACAGAGAGAGAAAACATCATTAAATGCAACATTCCTAAATTATACAACAACAAAACTGAGACAAAATTAAAGAAAACATGTTAGTGACCATTCAAGTGTGGCTTTGACTGTCATCATTCCTTTCAATTTGACAGACAATCCTTATATTTGGTTAAAATTAAATCTAAGAATTTATTTTAATCTCTACAAAAACTGCATATAGCATAATATACACAACTGTTTAATTTATAATGTGTGAAGGGGACTGGCAGATGTGGCACCAACTAGCCACTCTGCTAATTTACCTCCAGCTTTTTTTCTAGCACAACAGAAATATCACTACTCAAAAAAAGAGGAAGAGCAGGACAATGAATTGTGCAGTTTTTCCACATATGTAGCCCATGTGGACTAGTTAGCTATAATCCCATGACACTAGTGACTAGTTTAAATTTATCAGCGTTTGAAAAAAGTGGACTCAAGTTGCAATATGACATTTTACAAGCAAATTAATTTTTTTGAACAGGAAAAGGAGCATCCACCTTATCTTACAGAACCAAGGACCAGCATGTGACTGGTGGCTAATGTTGGTTTAATGGAACAAGAAAACTCTCAGCAGAATCAATACGTACTACTTCCAGTTGGGGGCCAGTACTCTCTTGGTCTTGTAGTAACGGGCCAGCCTGTGGATCCTGCTTTCAATGAGAATCAGGCGGAACTTGGCATCCTTGTCCTGAAAGTAAAGTACCAAAATGTTAATATCGAACATGTATCAAGTCTACCACATTTTTAATTACTGAAGCTGTGAATCCTTCCATGTAGACCCCAATTAACTCCTGCTGCCAAAAGGTGCATTCACTATTGCTATGTGCAGTTTTTTTTTTTTAAGTCGTTCTTGAAACAAATGCTACATTTCCGCTTTAAAGAAAATAATGTTGGGGATTTATGCTGAAACTCAATGTTTACAGTATTCATTTTGTAATGAACTCTTTCTCATCTACATGTATGAGTAAAACCATTGTGTGGGTGTGCACAAATTAGAATAATGTTTGTTGTACTAAGTGGGATTTACCCCCAACAAAACTGAAATACTTCTCATTTGGAGGCAAACGGGATTTTCAAAAACGTTCGGGGGACATTTGTCCTATAAGCTAAACCAAATGACAACTGATTGTCCTACTTGGCAACTCAAAGTCCCAATATTCTAGCCAGGTTTTATTATACCTTTCTGTTTCTCTCCAGATGCTTCCTGACTGCCACAGCCTTCTTGATGAGGTGGTAGAGATCCTCGGGCAGGTCAGGGGCCAGGCCCTTGGACTTGAGGATCCTCAGGATCTTGTTACCGGTGACGAAGCGCACCTGGGCCACACCATGGGAGTCCCTCAGAATCACACCTAGAAGAGGTGACAAACAGATTTACAATCTATAACATGCAGGCTGGAAACTTGGACATTGTATGTTGCTCACAAACCAACATTTTGCTTTACACATTTGTCATATCAGCTTTATTGTTTCACTTTTTTAGTAAAACAATTTAATAAATGATAATGGCTAAACTTTGATAAGTCCTCCATCTAAACTAACCTAACAGATGCTTCATGTTACAAAAGCAAAAGGGAAACCACTCCAAGGTTTGTAGTGAATGATGATAAACCAGAATAACATACTTGACAGCTTTCGTCAATGATACCGAGCTGTTGGATGGATGAAATAACTTCCTTCAAAACTACAGAGACAAAAAGCCTTGAGAGAGATATCAGATCAAAGGCTTCTTAGAAAATATGCTGAAAATTTCTTTAAACTGATTAAAGTTTTGTATATTGATGTAATAGCTAATAACATGTGGCCAAATAAATACATCTTATCCTGTAAACAACCGTGACAGGACTGTTTCCTAACATGTTTAGATCTAACTGGGACTAACTAACTCTAGTTGGGAATGTAAAGTGTGTAGCTGAGTCAAATGTTAGTAACTTTGCAAAAGCCACTGAAAGTTCAAATAAAGGAGGGAAGAAAAATATTTACAGAGAAATCATATTAATATACAATAGAAACTTACAGTGAGCACTTTATTAGGAACACCTATACAATCTAATGTGATGCAATACAACAGCTCTTCCATGAAAGCTTAAACATTTTCAGTTTCTGATGAGACTGTCAGAAAAAGGTGATAGTTCTTCTTTAGGTTTATTATTGAGGATGTAGTGGGTGGTGGTGGTGTACTGAGAGCATTTAAGTGTTCCTAATATTTTGCCCTCCTCATGTCATGTTGTCATTCTGCTTTTCTTTTTTCATGCAAGAGATCCCTTGTTTTGTTACCTGGTGTAAACAGACTGCTGACCAGACAGGGTCTTATGTCTGAGCTGCATGACTGTACAGTGCTTTAGTTAGACAGCTAACATTGTTCATACAGTAAAACACACAATACAAGTGTACTGTGATACAATAAAGCAGTAAGGATGCTAAGATACACAAAGGGGTGAAGACAATTTGTCAAATTTTAGAATTATGTACATGCAAGTAATTTAATCAAACCCAACTGTGTCTGATTCTGCTGAATGTCGTGGACAATATGGTTATTGTTTGATTTCTCCCCAATAGCACTATGCACAGATAGGTCAAGCTTTTCTGGTGGGCCTGGTTTTTAGCAACAATTACTAAGATTAAGACAATTATTTATGGTCAGACACACGTCAAAATAGGTCAGGCCTGCTGGATTTGCAGTCGCCCAGATACTCAACTCATGCTCCACAACCTGGACCGTCCACTGTCAGTTGTATATTTTCTTATCTCACATATATTGTAGAGGTGCAACAATTACTTGATTGCCAAAAAATGAATCGCCAGCTATTTGACAACCAATTAAATGTTTTGAGTTTATTTTCTATCTTTTTTTTTTTTTTTTTTTAAGTTCAGCTTCTCTGATTCCATCTTTTCAAATGAGAACATTTGCTGGTTTATTTAGTCCTCTATGATAGTGTATTACATATATTTGGGTTGTGGACTGTTGGTCAGGACAAAAAAACGACATTTTGAGGACACCACCATGGGCTTTAGGAAACAGTGATTGCCTTTTTTCATAATAGTGACATTTTACAGACAAATTAGTTGAGAATATATTTGACAGATTAAATTGATAATGAAAATAATAATTAGGTGCAGCCCTGATGCATGTCAGTTGAAGATGCCTGCATCATGGACTTAGGCACTCTGAGCAATACAAGTACTTCTTGTCGTATTTGTTTAAAACTCGTTTACTACTCTAAACATTTAATAAATTACCGAAAAACATTTATTTCCTATAGATACACTTACCAATCTGGGATGGGGTCAGGCCCTTTTTGGCCAGCTTGAAGATCTGCTCTTTGACATCATCAGATGTGAGCTTCAGCCACTGTAAAAAAATAAATAAATAAATAAAATGTTTAAAGTCATTGTTTGCTTGACTGGTAGAAAAAATACTTATTATCGGCAGTAAGTGAGACTCTAACATGTTGTGGCTGAATACTCACAGTGGGAACACTACGCCTGTAAGGCAGAGCTGACTGGGACAAGCCCTTTCTGTAGAGAAATGAAACATGCGACAAATTAGACACCTTGAAAAGTTACCGGGGAAACATTAAAGCAAATTAACGAGACTAGTATATTCCCAAACAATGAATAAAGACAATTTCTAGTAAATTCTAGGCTCAACCGTGGATGGACAGAGTGATGGGCCGGCTAATGCTAGCTTCACATTAACACAACCGCTATCTATTGTAAAACTTAACGTCAAGTGCTTTTGTTAAAAAGGGGTTTAACTTCTTCATCAACATCACAAAAGAAATATTCCATCTGGGGTGTGAATGTCTGATATATCATTGTCAAACTTTTAAGTTTAATGTCAAGCAGCAAAAATGTGGTGAGCCGCCAAGCCAAGTACCGTCGGCTAATGGTAACTAGCTTGCAGAGGATGTCGATTCGAGGGTGCATTTATTTAAGTCATTTTATCACTTTTGGGCTGAATTTAAGAGTTCAAACTGATCCTCCACCGTCCATAACATGTTCACATTCAATATCCTACCATTAAAACCGACCTGTCTCGGGTAAATCTTAACTTTATACGATAAAACCGGAGCTTACCCGGGAGCGTGCATGCGACCCATGATGGCGGTAGAGGAAGAGAGGCCGCACACGCGACAGAAAAAAGTATTTTGCGCCTGCGTCGGAAGTGACGCAACGGCGTACAGAGGAGCCGTATTGACGCTGCCTGACGCATTCAAGATGTATTTTAAACGTAAACAGATTTCTTTGTAGCGCGTTAAAAACATTAAACGACAAGAAAAGTTATAAATTAAATAAAATTTATAATTGTTTTGTCGTGTAGGGATTTACTGGATGGCATCTAAGCAGTGGTGGAAAGTAACTAAGTATATTTACTCAAGTATTGTACCTATAATCTTGAGGTACTTGTACTTGGCTCGAGTATTTCCATTTTCTGCAACTTTATACTTCCACTTCACTACATCTCAGAGGGAAATATCGTACTTTCTACTCCACTACATTTATCTGACAGCTTTAGTTACTTTTCAGATGAAGATTTGACACAATGGATAATATAACAAGCTTTTAAAATACAACACATTGTTACAGATGAAATCAGTGGTTTCCAACCTTTTTGACTGGCGACTTACAAAAAAGTGTTTGGGGTGCCTTGTTACATTTCAGATGTCTAAGAGTTGGTCGCGGTTCCACTAAATCTCTAATCTTGTCGTAGTTTCATGTAAATAACTGTCCCGAAAATAACTTTTTTTTTTTTTCTTTTTAAAAAAAAAAAACAAAACGTTTTTTCTTCTTTCCTCTCCCATTAATCATCTTGCGACCCTTCAGATTTATCTGGTGACCCTTTGGAGGGGTCCAACCCCTAGGTTGGGAACCACTGGACTAAACTAGATAATTGTAGAGTTCAAACTAGCTCCACCTCCAGCAGCTACATCACTTACATGCTGCTTACACACTGATGCTTCAGTGTAATTATACATCAGTTATGGCAGAACGAGTACTTTTATTTTGATACTTGAAGTACATTTTGCTGCTAATACTTATGTACTTTTACTTATAAAGGATTTTTCATGCCGGACTTTTACAATTAAGTATTTTTACATTGCTGTGTTGGTACTTTTTCTTAATTAAAGGATCTTAATAGTTCCACCGCTGCATCTAAGTATCCAGAGCTACAAAGTCAATTACAAGCAAGCAACATTTTCCTCGTATTACCCCATTTATTGTTTAGATGTCACTGAAAGGTCCCCAAAAAAGATTCTTCCTCAGTTTGTGTTCAACCGTACCGTCATATTTCAGATTATTATGAAGCTGGTGGTTTAAACTTTGTAACAAACTAACACCGAAATTAATGAACTTGATCACTGACCAAGCAAATAAGACTGTAAGTCTCTATAAACAATGTGAGCCCCAGAGGCCAAGTGTTTACTGTGAAGAACAAGTTTTTTGATTATTGGGACAGCAACATTATACAATATTGCAGTACTGTGTGGGCTTTAAGAGACACCCTGTGTTTGGTCTTCAGGCTTGGTCCTATGAAGGGGCTCTGTCAAACATATTCTTAAAGCCCAGTAATACTGTTCTTATTCATGCATATCTCCTTACAAATCTATATTTAATGAGATTACTACCTAACAATTGAAGCTGGAGCCAAAGAGTATTCCTGTGCAAGACTGCTGGATGGTGCTTTTAGCTCTTTAGGGAAATTATATTTTAGGTATTTTTGTACCTGTGTCTGATCCCATAAAAGGTTTCAAACCACAAAGCAATCAATAGCACCTTTTCACAGGGCTGGCTGCAGCTCAGCATGTGGTGCAGTGTTGGTGGTTCAATCCTGAAGTCCTCTTGTCCACATGTCAAAATGTCCTCGGGCAAGACACTGAACCCCAAATTGCTCATGACATGAATATGGGGAAAAAACTGAAGTCACTTTGGACAAAAGTGTAGATTTGTGTCCTCGGGGCCACGACAGAAGCAACTACTAATTTTTTAAGCATCCACCCTGGAACAGTGTAACTATTCTTCACACTGAGTGATGGAGAAGTTAGTTGTTGTGACTGCAGTGTCTCTGGGTTGAAGCCTTGAATGCGAACGGAGAATTCTTCATAAAATACCACCGAAGCAATCTTGAAATCTGAAAACCTGGCTGGAGTACAAATCCTGTGTTACACACTCTGTGACCCTTTTTGGGTAAAAAGAAAGTTGGAAAAAGCTGCTGCTGTGTGTCTGTAATTCACACCGTTTACCTGCAACCAACACATTTTACACAACAGAAACAAAGACAATGTCACTTCATATTTGTTCCAAAAACATTTAATTTGCTTTAGGAAAGAGGGATTACAGTACAAACTGATCCATTCGGGTTACAGGTCACCAATTAAGAATAAATAACTGGCCATGTTAATACAAACTCTGCTTGCTTTCTTTGTACAGTCACTAAAAGAGTGTATCAAGTCACTAATATTTATAGTGATAGTGTGAGTGTAGCTCTTAGATCATAATTGTCTTGTAGATCTTCTCTTTAAAAAACATTTTTTTCAGATAAATTCTTAATTTCTTTATTAAACATTAACAACAACTTTAGATTTATAGTTAGCTAGTGGAGAGGAAAGCAGCTAATCTCTTGCTCAGGATCTTGTTCCCTTTTTGTGAAGATGTTTGAAGTTAAAGTTGCCTTTTCCGCACTGATCTGTGTTCAGTTTGCCTGAAATTCCCTCAACATTCAGAATGTTTTCTCACTTACATATCATAAAATCTGTCTGGATCTGGACTTCACTGGCAGTTATAGAAAAAACTTTTCACCCAGTAACTCATCACGGCGTCATTACACCACTGGTATGCACTGGAAGTGAGAGTGGTATTGCTGCCCGAGCTGAAACAGCCTCATGTCCAGACTCCAGCAGTAACTCAGTTCCTAAACTGCAATATCAAAAAAGCCTGAATTGTGGTTTTAAACCACCTGAAGGAAACACTGAACTAACTTTTGATCAGCATTACTGGGCAACTATAATCTCTTCATCATGAGCACTGACAAGAGCGTGTTCCAAAGCTTATGATGCACATTCCCCTTAAGGGTTGCTGTGTTGAAATAGTCAAGTAAAACCATGAGAGAAAGACCTGGTAGTGTGCATTTAGTGGCAGTCCACTGTTAGAAAAAAAAACCTTATGATGCTGGTCTGGCACCAGACCTGCTCAGGAAGAACTACTGATATAGCTTCAGAGAATATAGATGTTTCTTTAATAAGGACATATCACATTGTTAATAAAATATATCTAGCAATAAGGCCAAGTTGAGCATTAAAAAGAGATTGTGAGCACAAAGGCACCCTTGTTCAGCTCCCTACTCGGGAGAGTGGTTTGATTTGCCGTCCCTCTCAGTACTTTTGGCACATTCTCGGGGAATCATAAAGGTCACTGTTGATTTCCTGGAATCTGGTGTGTTGAACTACTCTACCCACAAGCCTCTGCTGTAAAGCAGGAAACCATGATGCCTCCTATTTGTCTATAAAGAAAACAAGGAAAATGTAAAAATGAGCCCCCTTTCTATTCCTTAAAAAATAAATGTGTCAATCTATATATACTCTTCTGAAAGTAAGCTGTTTTGGTCCTCTAATATCAAAATGTACAAAACATTACAGCTCTTCGTTATAGTTTAGGAAAAGAGAGACAAAATAAGTGGAGATTGTTTGTCACAAAAACAATCTTGATTAGTTGAAGAGGGAAAGAGAAAAAAAAAAAATAGTGAAGAATGGAGATCAGGCTTCCCTTTGAGGGTGTGTGAATCAGCCTGTTCGGTCGTCCTTTGAGGAGTTTTGATTCTGCATTCATGTCATATGGGAATAACTGTTGGAGCAACGTGATGATGGTTAAAAACTTGACCGTGTTTGAATCTGTCAGGATGCCATGATGGGGAGTTTTCTGGAGAATCAGGTCGCTTCAAATCAGATGTTCAGCACATATACACTTAGTAATACATATTTGTCAGCAACAAGAATAGCTGTGTCCTACCAAGTCTAGTATGGATACTAATCATAACATGATTTGTGTGAAGGAAATGTTCCATTTGGTTTGCCTGATTTTAAATGGAAATATCACTCATTATACTTCCAATTCGTCCTGTTTGATGATGTTAGAAAACAATAGGGTCCATTTCAAGACCCCCCCCAAAGTTCTGAAGCAGTATTTTCATGAACTGTAAGCCGAGGTGACCAGTATTTTCAAGTAAGGTCGCATCTACCGCCTTCCCCATGTGATGTGAATGCAGCTTTTGTCTGGAGAGGCGGGTGGGGTTTTAGAAGTAGGGGACGGCCGTAAGTTTGTACCACTTGACCGTCTCCTTGCTGAGGTCAAAGTCTTTGAGTCTGAGCGTGATGCCGCCCAGAAAGTAGTTCTCACGCAGCGACTCGGCACTGAGCACGCTCAGTTGCAGCTCGCGCAGGCCCAGGGATTCCTTGCTGTAGCTATTGTACACCAGCTGTGGAGGGAAGAGGAGGGAAAAGTGAGCAAAACTTTGGTTCTTGAGTCCAGAAATGTAATGTAGGCAGTAATTATTTTGTGTTTCCTAACCATCTCATTGAAAGTAGGGTTCCTTGTTTTCCTTGAGATCTTCGTCTTGCGTTTGGAAGTCTTGTGTGGATCTGGAAGCAAGTAGGTTTTCACATATGGGTTTGGATCTGTTCCATCTTCAGAAACCTGATGTGGAGCAGATGGAAAAAAAGGATGACAACAGATGAATAAACAGAATAAGAATGAAACGGCTTAAGAATCTGTCAAAGCAGCAGCTATGGATGTGTTTACCAGGTCTCTGATGTGCATGACCATGATGAACAGAGTGCTGTTCCTGTAGGAGATCGAGAGTTTCACCTCTCCTTCAACCCGACCAGAGGTGGGACTCAGTGGAGGCTCTGCAACAGTCAGAAAACACACGTCACATTCAGGAAGTCACATGAATATATCACAGATACAATCCAGAGCCACAAATTGTATGATAAAGGCAACAGTATATTCAGATTCTTATTACTTGTAAAGAGTCTTTGATATGTTCACTGCTTTGGAGATGGAAGAGGAACTTACATTTCTCAGTGATGAATGCTTTTGACTGATTTTGTTTTACTTTCCACATTTTAATCATTATTTCAATTTTAATTCTAATTTTGCACCACTGGTGGTAAGAATCTAAGAAAAGGAAAGTTGTAAATTGTTTGTAGATTGGCTAAATAACTGACAAAAATCGATTAAAAGACTGTAGTTGGTTTTACTAACAATCTGAACGTTTCATTACGTCAGAGGGAAAATGAAAAAAAAAAGGTGTGTAAATAGATAAGAATCACATACAATGTCATGAGTATGACAAACAGCTGAAGAATGGGAATGAAAAGTGCAAGGGTTCACCTGGTGCTTTGGCCGTGGACTCTAAGCCTTCTGTCTTGTCGTCCCGTGCAATCGGATGAAAGAAGGTATAGATCAGGTCACACTAGAAGAAGAGAACATGAGATTACTAATATTGTCCGGCTTTGTTTACTGGCTACTGAGTGTGAGAGTGTGTGTGTGTGTGTGTGTGTGTGTGTACCTGGGTGACCTCTGTGGAGCTCCTCATCAGGTTGTGGACGTAATTGTTGAGCTCTAACTTCCTCTTAGCCGCCACTTCTTTGATGTGGGTGCGACCAAGCACCATTTTGTTTGGGAAACTAGAGAAAAGGAGAGACATATTCACTATTCTACAGAATATGATGCAAGTCTCCTCACTCTGCGCTACTGAACTGAGGTATAGAAACATGGAAACCTCACAAATTTAAGTGGGCGATAGTGAGCTTGTAGGTAGGAGATCTTAATCCAGAGAGAATATTTTTCTCCAAAACATGCCCAACAGGTTGTTTATTACTCTGTGGTCAGCCCTCATATGTCAACAACAAGTTCTGTATCTCAGTTTTCATTAAGATTAAAATATTGGAGGCGGTGGTCTACCTCGGCAGCTTCCAGAGGGGGAAGAGGATGGTGAGTTTGTTGTGGAGCTCCTGAAACTCATCAAAGGTGCGAAAGACAAACTGGGGCTCATTCTGACCATCCCTCAGGATCCTGACCACATACGTCTGCACAGAAAGAGAGACAGGGAGAGTCAGTACTGTCCAGTTTAACTCCAGATATGAGATAGAACATGAAAAGTTGACAATCTTAAAGAATAAAATGTCACAGCTTTGGTGGGACTCACATAGTGCTTGTCAGGGTTGTATCTCTTCTGAAAGGAGAAGATGGAAGCGTGGAGGATGCGGCCCTCCTGTTTCAGGGTGTATGTTTTGGGGGAGAAGGACAAGATGGGCTCATCATTTGCCGGAAGACCAGAGAATCGTAGCTGAGCCAGGTTGTGGATGAAGAAGTTGAACTTGGTGGCCACACTGCCCAGACTGGACTCTATCAGCCTGGAGTGGAGGGAGAAAGAGAGACGCGGAGTGAGAAGTGAAGGTGAGACAAGATTATTAACATAACGATGCATAAGCTCAAATGTAAATATGGTAATGGTTTTCTGTCAACAGGCTTAGATCCAATCAGGTCTGACTGGTCTTACAAAAAACAAAGTAAACCCGATCCGGCTTCTAGTGTGTCTGGAGGTTTTTTGTTCCTGTAATGTGAGACAGCATCTATTGTTGGTTTTTTCTGTCTTATATTGCCACCTGGTGGATTTTGAGTTTGTAGCAAAAAAAAAAAGGAAAAAAAAGAATTGTCCTTGAACTCACTCTACTCGAAATAACAGGTCTGGCCAAAATAGCAGCTGCACACATGGGAGTACTTGAGAAGAGAGAAAAAAACAATCTCAAAGGGGGAGCGCTCAGTTTCTCCCTTTCTCTCGATGTTCCCGGTTTTGAGGTTGCGCAAAAGTTTAGGGAATTACATTTACAATATTTCACCCGGCCTGCCGAGACAGAAGTGGAGACGGTTGTTTTGAGGATCGGGGGGAGAACAATAAGTCAGTGTGTTTACCTGGTGAAGAAGATAGTGGCCTCGGCATCTGTGTTGTGCGGCTGCAGAGCATCAAACACATACTTTAGATCCTGAGAGCCGGTCAGCTCTGGGAGGCCTGATGACGTCATCTAAGACACACACACACACACACACACACACACACACACACACACACACACAAACACACACACACACACACCCATGATGAGAGATTAACTCACAAATTCAAATACATCTTTTAAGGTATTCATTTCCAACATAGCTTAGAAGATTTACCAACTTATGACCTATCATGTATATTGACAGTTATTACATAATATCTACAGTATATATACTACATGTAGTGATAGGATTAAGATATGCAAAATAGTGTTCATACATATTTAAGAATATCAATATAATTTTGCATGAAGAATGATTTTGGAAAATAAAAATGGTTTGAATTCATTCCATTTTTGATCATTGTCTTTTATGTTGTTTTAATGTATTATTATGTCTCATGGAAAGAAGAAAATGTGATATAAATACACTTGCCAATTTAGATAATACAATAAAAAGCAGCAATTCTTTTGAGAGACAACATGAAGAGGTCATATACTACAGCACGCTCTATAAACAGACATTTCCAGGACAACAGTGAAGCATGTTGATTTATTACGAAAGCAAAGCAAAGCAACTCATGGCTTGCAAATCTTTTTATTCTGGCTCATGCAGGTGCAAAAAGAAAACAGTTCAGCTAAACTAGGAGAACTCTTTAAGAAAGGAGGTCAAATCTACTGAGAAAAGTGGCGAAGAAACAGAGACTGAAGGTAGAAAAATGGCAAATTAGTAGAATAAAGATGCAAGAATATAGAATAACTAATCTATAGCCACTTCTACGGTCTGGACAAAACTGTGCATCATTAAAGCAAACATCTTCTGCATGTGACTGTCTGTAAATATATAACTGAGAGTTTATGTTACCATGCAATAGTGTATATTGCTTGTGTTTGTGCGTGTCCTGCCTCACCAGTGACAGCAGGTTGAGGAAGAGTCCGGAGTGCTTGCGGATCAGGTTGTAGGCCTGGCAACACAAGTCTACAAACAGCTGGAAGCGACTGGTGGGACGCTCGCCTCCGTTGATGACGTACGCCATGTCAGAGGTCAAAACAAACGGAGCTCGGTCCCTGATGGGAGAGAAAGTTCAAATTCAGCTTCTAAAAAGGGTCAGCGAATAAGTTCAAGAATTTTGTCTCCACTTTAAATCCCTAAGAAATTCTGGATGGGGAATATGAAAGCGCGAAACTACCACATGGGCGCCCTTAAATAAGTTACTACAAAGCCTGTAATTACTTTAGTGGAGATGCTCAAAGGCCCAAAAATAGAAGAGTGTGGTTGTAGGGCAGCCCACCTGGACAGATCCCAGCAGGGAATGTGTGTGAATGTGCGAGCTACGAACCAGGTCATGCCTGGAAATACACATTAATCTTGCTGTGTAGGAATATAGTAGCTCCTGCATCTGCAATTCAGACAATTCAACAATTTCAACAAAAGGAATAGTGGGTCACTGAGTGGAGACTGGCCTTCTGATCAACTTTACTATTGATGACATCAAAACCATATGCCTGTCCTCGCTGAGTCATTCCCTTTACAGTACAACTGGGACAACTTTAGTGTGAGTGCTTTCATCACTTTCATTGGCGAAGCAACCTTTGTCCCAATCTGCCAACAACATTATATGTTAGATTTCCCCACTGAAATCAGCTGATATAGAACCTTTCACCTGGTTTTATTACCTGGTAATAAAACAAATAAGACAACAATAAAGATCCAGGCGCACCCTCAGGGAAAAACCTTTAAACTCTCATAGAGCACGAAAGCATATTTCATCAGACGATCACTCGCACGCATATATATACACACAAACATGCATCAACATGTTTGATTTTCACCTTTTGAAGCTGCCAAACATCTGGGCGTGTCCCAGGAACTTGCCGAAGTCGATATGAAACATGTGACCGGTGGAGCGCAGCATGATGTTGTCGTTATGCCTGTCACAGATACCCAGTACGTAGGTCGCCACGCAGCATCCAGCACACGAGTAGATGAAGTTCTCTGATGCCTGGAAAGAAGAAGGGAAGAGCCGGGGTGTGAATATTCAGTGTGAAGCACATTTTAAGAAAATAGCGTAATGTTGGCTGGTCTTGTTGCGGAGGGCAACCGTCAAAAAAATGCCTGAGAAGTAGGTGAAGCTTCTGACCAGAGAGACGAGAGGAATTCCCTACTTTTCCAGATGTTTTGAGCAGACTCAAGAATAATAATAAAAAAAAAATATTTTCCATATATTTCCAGACTTTCCATAACCAACTGTAGTCTCAAAAAAAACCAGCAAAACGCCATCTAAGCATGTCACTAGTAACACATTTATTTCTGCTTCCTGCTTAGTTTAAGGGTCAAATTTTGTGCGGTAGATTTTTAGGGTCAACGCTTCTGAGAAGGGAGTAAGGTTTCACATTTATAGGAGTCAAAGGTCATACGGTTCTACAACTGCTATAAACTTTCAAGAGCACATAAATTGTGCGTTTTTAACTCCTCCACCATCAAATCATCGTGTCAACAGAAATTTATGGTTTTAATATGTGAGCCATTTTCCCCCCCAATTTTCACATCACGTTGCATTATAGGACACTAAAAAGCAGCTCAGTGGTATAACTGAGATTCATTATATATGAGATATCAGAGAGGTAATATATATTATAGGTAGCGGTGCAGTAAGTATGATAATGTGTAAGAAATATTTAATTTGCTATTTGCATATGCAGTGGGATTGAAGGGATAGTTTCACAGTGTGCATATATATATATATATATATATATACGGCTCTGTATTTGTGTACCTTCTCATACTCGTCCTCAGCAGGGTTATACTTGCGGAGCCACTCGGCCAGCGGTTTGTCCTTGAAGGATCCGGTGACTCCGTACTCCACCTGGATCTTTCTCAGCGTGTCGGAGGATGGCACCAGCTCCACCATGCCTGGAAAATACACATCGCAACTTTACTAACACACTGCAAGCATACAGAAGTTAGTTGTGTAAGTCACCTTTCAAAATGGCATTGTATCGCCTTGGGTGATAATGTTACATAAGTTGTTTTTTTTGTGAGTGGTTTATTAACATTTCAACATGTTGGTTTCTGTCTGTTGATGGCAACTCTATTTCCTTCTTCTGATGTAATACTTCAGTAATAGCTTATCTGTTCTACTTGTGGCCTTCATTTCAGACAAATAAACAGAAAGGTTGTTTACTTCCTGAACAGTTATGTTTACTCCTGACCTGTTTTACAGCATGTCTGCGCTTTGGTCAGAGATGTTACAAATACAAGTTGACTGACGGTTGTCTGACTGTGCATGCTTGTTTGTTACCTTTGTCTTTGCCTGTGGAGATGCATTTGAAGTTGACGATGCGTAGGTCCAGCCCCTCCTGCAGCCAGATGCGGTCCATGATGCGGATCATCTGAAGAGCCAGCATATCCTGCCTCAGGTCTTCTCCCACCTGACAAACACACACACACACACACACACACACAGAAAGACAAATCACGCTAACATACTGCACTTTTGTTTTTATCAGATTGGCTTCTCTCTGGCCACCAGGGGGCACAGTGTTCAGACGGCAGGCATATAAACAACAAGTTAGAAATGTATCTGATGACAGCTCCCCACTGTAAACTCATGGCATGTGTGTGATAGACACAAAAGAACCAGTCCTCAGGTATTGTTTGAAACAATAGTGATGTCTGTTCATAAGTTTCATCTTCTGCATTCGTGCGAGAGTAGGAGTCCTTGTACTGTACCTTGAACATAACATTGATCTCTTCTCCCAGTGGGTCGGCGTTGACCAGGGCCAGCTTGAGAGGAACTGCGTTGGAGTTGAAGAAGGAGCAGGCCTACGCAAACATAAACACATATGAGTATGACTTTATCTTATGCATTACATCATGCTTTTATGTAGCCTTTAAGATTCAGCTTTACAACATGATCTGCGAGAGGAGTCAGTACTTTATTGTTCTCTTTGCATCTTTGATTTATTTTTAAAGCTATCCAGATACCATATACTGTACATCACGTAATCATTATGCTTCTCCAAAAACGTCATCATCAAATGACTCTATCGGGATGAAACAACCTATTTTTCAGCAAACTGTCGAGCGCAGGCCATCAGATTTGTGTCTGGTGTTTTCAACAAATGTTAAATTATTTCTGGCTCATGTCCATGTATGTAAGTGGGTAGGCAGACTGCTTAAACCACAGAGGTAGCCAGGTTGATTCACCAAGGGAAAGTCTGATTAAAATCTATTTTAAGTACAGCTCCTCCTTCTCCTTAGGAGAATACATGCAGACGTTAGGAATGTGACATCCGAAGCATCTCGTTATCCATGATGAATATCTGCAGGAGATATTTCAGAATATATGCATGCATGTGTTTTATATTTTGGTGAGACTGTGGCTTAATGAGCTCATTTCCTCAGTGGTTTGAACCACCGAGGTTCAACTAAGAGTATGTGGCTGTTTTCCTGTTTGCTAGCAAATAGTTCAGTTGAGGGTTTTCTTATTATTTGCAACTATTATGACTTTAAAACTGCTGTAGTTCAGGTATATCCAGTGTGATGTTGCAGACGCACTGAAGCGAATACAATACAATGAATAGCTGATTGTGGACATTATGACCCTAAAGGAAAATGAGGATATTCTATTGCTGAGGCCTTTATTTCATCTCATTGGGGGTCTGTGTGTGAGTGTGTGTGTGTCACCTTGAGGTTTAGCTCCTTTGCCACCAGACTGGGGCTGAGGGGCAGACGGCAGCTGTTCCTCTGGAAAAAGTTCTGGACGTTTTCAAGACCTTCCTGCAGTGCAGCCTGAACACACAAAAATACAAAAAAAAAAACACACACACACTGTTATAACATGTTATAACACACACAACAATACAGATGACACCTACACACATGCACACTGACCTGCCGGGTGGACCCTCCGGCCTGTCTGACCCTCTCGGCCACGGCTCCGAGCAGCGTGACCAGGTGAGTCTGTTTCTCCAGTTCTGCTCTCAGCTTGTTTCCGCAAAGACACTGAAGGGCACCCAGCACCCGCTCGTATCGTCGTCCCCAACCAGGATCCTGCACAGAGTCCTTCAGCAGCCTGCAGACATCACATACGCATCACAACAGCTGACGTTCAGTGGACGCTTTCATCACGGACGCTAACTTTCCCTTAAGCCTGTTTTTTTACGTGATCAGCAACATTATGTAAGATCGTTATTTTTTTAAGGTAGTACTAACTTAAAGAACAGCAATTCAATCATCTGTTGAATTAGATGATTAACAAATAATTGTTTGTGGATAAATAAAAAATACTCTACATTTATTTTGTGGTATGAAAAACATAAGCATAGCACCACATGCTCATCAAAGACATCATTTTTTTGTGGTGAATGTTTTTTTCGGATGTTCCGAAAGCCTGTTTATTCACTTCGGCAGCTATCGGACTCATTATTTGCAACATTTCATTTTAGATGTTTGTTTGGAAACATCTCTAACAGCTGGTTGATTATTCAGCGCTGCTATGGACTCACCAGTAGAGGTAGTGCGCAATGATAATGTTGCCTTGTGCTCTGGACAGCAGGAACATGACGAGGGCGTTTTTCAGGTGACACTCGAACTTTAAAGCCTGGAGAGAGAAGACAGAAGAGAAAAGTGAGTTAGACTTAAAGATGGAGGAATTGTGAAAGAGTGAATATATGAGAAACTGAAGTTGAGTGTAGAAGAGGATGAGCGACAGGGTGAGTAAACACGTGATAGTAGTGTGAGCGAGTGAGTGCATATATAGCTGTACCTGAACTAGCTGTGGCAGGTAGTCAGCCAGCTCATCATCACTGCTCTTCTCAATCCAACTAACAGCCACACTTCTCACCTCTGTATCTGCAAACCTACACACACACACACACACACACACACACACACACACACACACACACAATCAATCAATTGGTGGATTAAAACAATTAATAATTAAGAAAATAGGAGAGAAGGCATTTAAAATTCAGATCCATTCAAGATAAGATTTTTGAAAAGCAGATGCAATGACATAAAAAACAACAACAAAAACATACGGTACAGTGTAAGAGTTTTGGTTTTCATCACCATTTTTGCTGCATTGTAAAATACACTTTTTCTATATAAGGATCTGTCCCGCTATAGACTGAATGTATGCACAGGAGTAAATGTGAGCGCGTACTTGGAGTCGAGCAGCTCCAGTGCAGTGACGGGAGGCAGCGTGGGCCAGTGGTGCAGCAGTGAATGGATGTGAGCCATGCTGGCCCAGTCCCAGCTGGGCGCACTGGCCAGCACCTTAGGGATGCTGCTGGGGTGGTCCCTCCGACAGTGGAGCCGATGGTCCCATAGGAGCTGGTGATCTGCCCTCTTCAGCCTGGAGAGAGATGGAGAACACAGAGGTTAAGTGGATGGGATGGTACGTAGAGAAACTGTAATAAACTGTATTATTTAAAAGAAAATGTCAGCTGGACTTTTAGAAAATGTCAGCTGGACTTTTTAGATGAGATTTATGCCTCACGTCTAACCAACTAAAATTCAATATTTAGTCTTTTGTCAGTGTTAAAAGAAACATTTATCATTCAACAATATGAAAATTGATCAAAAGCAAGTTTAAACAGAGTCCAAATGTGGAGTTTACTTGGTGAGAACTACGATAATGTTTAAAACAGACAAAGATGATACATGATACACATGATACAAAATCAAGACGGCAATAAAAATGCAAAAGAAATTGACAGTAATGTGATTATAAAGTCACCGATGCACATTTTCTCAGAGTATCTGACAAAATATGGACAGAATAAGAAAAGAAGAACTTCTCTACTCTTGCTCAACAAATTCAATTAATTTGCATTTGATCAGGAAATCGAGACCCCCTCGGAGGGAGGTCCAGTCTCTCCAGTGGAAATCCTCTGAGGCCGACAGAGCTGACGTGTTTTACTGACCTTCTCTGGACAAACAGAAGTATAAGATTACAATCATATCAAGTGTTTTGCCTCACATCGAGAGTCATGTGACACATGGTAACTCAACAACTACAAAATCAAATATCTTTAACACTATTCAACAAGTCTAACATTTCTTAGTTGGTGCCTGTCCTCTAGTACAGTGAGAGCATGCACTGTGAGACTCTAAGTATGTCTCTGGCATGTTGTTTTCACTTCTCACTTTTTGAAAAAAAAAAAAACCTTTCGGGATTAAATTACTCCGTCAGTGAGCTTTTACCCCTGTAAAGTGAGACACTGAATCTCCACTAATGCAAGGGTTTGCTGGTATGTAGCTGACCCTGACCTCTGACCTTCCTGTAGTAATAAAAATAATAAGTTTCCCTTCAGGGATTGATGGAGCAACACACACACACACACACATAAACAACACATGACAGATTAGTGAAACTGCAGCTCCGCAAGTCTTGTGCCCAGAGAGGCTGGAGAAATGAATGGGCAGGATAGAAAGCAGGCGGTAAGAGATGGCCCAGTAAGAGAGCGCTCTGTGCTAAAGTGCCGGTTGAGTCTCATGGATGTTGGCAGAGTGGAGGAGATTTGGCTGGCAGCAGGCATAAGAGAGCATTTAGCTGTGCCTGGAGCAGCTGGAGGAGAACAGACACACTGGAGCAGACAACATACAGGCGTTTATGGGGAACTGCGGCTGGCAAAGTCAGTGGCTTCTTTTAAAATCTCTTCTTAAATCTAGCAAATCCGACAGATTTTGGGTGGTCTGAGATCTTGAGCCAAAATACTGTCTACTAAAAGGGGTAAATTTAACTAGAAATAGTGTTTCTGTGCATGTTTTCGGTTCTCTGATAACACTAAGTACAGTAAGTCTAGTAAAAGCCCGACCAGACTACAATTTGCTGATTATAATGTGTATTCAACAGTCATTCTATATATTCTATGTATATATTCAACATTAAAAGTCTTACCACCTTTCAAAAGTGTGGTTTTGATTCCACAGAGGCTGAATTTTGATTAGGCTGACAGACTGAGCTTTATATTTGAGGTTTTAAGTGAAGAACAGCTTTAAACGGTTCAAATGTCCACATGGGCATATAATCACAATTTGAGAAGTTAATACACTATCCAGCAGTTTCTTCTGGCCTTTTGTGAAGCACATTTTGCTCAGACCGTCTGTTTTGCACATCAAGTCGAGCAACATGAGGACCACCTCTCTGGTGGCATTGACTGATGTCAGCCCTTTTATTTGAAATCGTACCAAATTTCCCTTACAAACTCTAAGAACTGAAGTGAAGCGAACAGCCGAAACAGTTGATACACTAAAGGTGCAGTGTGTAGAATTTAGTGGCATCTAGCAGAACAGACTTGGCAGAAATGGAGTATTCATACACTGCCCTGTGTCCTTTAAACCTTAGAAGTTTTATGATGTCTACTTTCAGATCCAAATTTTGCATCACAGTCTCCCGATTTCAACTTTTAGAAACGTGAGAGAGAGATTCTTGTACCCGAAGTTGGAAGCACGGCTGCAGATTTTCTCCAGTTTGCGTCGGAGGTCTGGGTCCAGCTCCTCCAGGGTGCTGGGCTCTGGGCTGGGAGCTTCCTTGGGTCCCACGTATAAAACATCCACTGCTGAGTTGGGGAAGTCCACCTGACAGTAACACACATATATCAAAGTTGGGATCCGTTTATTTCTATGAGGTAACTTCCAGAAGACACATTTGTTCAAAAACAAGTTTTTCTTCACAAATGTTCTTTCCTATTTTTAAGAAAACGGGTGTTTCTATTTCAGTTTCAGAAGAACTACTACCACCAGTACATGACTATGACTGCTACTATTGCATATACATGTGTTACTGTCCCAAAATTGTCTCTTTCTACCACAATTTTAGTTACTGCCTACTACTAAGATCACTATAAACACTACTACAAAATCTATCAATACTACTCTGACAATGAATACCAGTACACTTGCTACTATGAATGCACCATGACTACTAGCAGTACTAAAACCACTACAAATACTGATGCTACTGACACCACCACCTACCTGCAGTATGATTCTCTCTGTGGGAATCCTCTTGCGGTTGCCGGTAGAACCAGCAGCAGCAGCAACTCCCTGGTTAGACATCCACAGGCACAGCAGCCTGCTGCCCCTGGCGAGCACCCTGTGAAACACAGTCAGCAATAAAGAACAACGAAAAACAAAACAACAGGCGTAAGCAAAATAGAATTCCTTACACCGTGGCAAGGATGTAAACTATCATGACCTTTCCACGACTTTCTATAGCTGCATGTTCCTAAAACTACGATTATTTTTCATTCCTGATTTGTCTGTTTTGTTTTCAGCTCATCTAAAGTTAAAGAGTATAGGTTCCTTTGTTTAATATAAAGGAAAAAACTGTTGAAAACCTCTTAAATGGCATGAATGTATAAAAAAAGTAAAATACATCATCCACCTAATTTGATGAAGAATTGATTTTAACATAAAAATTTGCTAATTCTCAGGCACTGAACTCTCAAATATTCTATCAAAAGTGCGACATTCACTCAACTGACACACAGTATAGCCTCAAACAACCGTTCCTCTCTTACCGTCTGAAGTCAAAGAGCGGCATAGACACTTTGCCCAGCAGCTCTGGAGCTTTTCTCTGTTTGTTGGAGTCGGGGGAGCCGCTGGCGTTCTGGTTCAGCACCCCGAACAGAGTCAGGCTCAGTGTGGACTCCAGTGGGAGCACAGCTACTGCTATGGGGAAGTTGATCCTGGGAGTAGCAAGGATAGTGTCAGCAACATGGAAGAACAATACATAAAAATATATAAATATATATATATAAATACAAAGTTGTTGTTGAGGTTCAAAAATTTAAAAAACGGCAAATAAATGGGGTAGAATGGAGGAGTGGAGCGGAGAGGTAATCACTTACAGTTCATCCCATTTGACGTGGTAGAAGAAGCTTTTGTATGTGCCCACTCTCTTGGACTGGATCGGTTTAAACAAGTTCTTGCCGTTGTGGGTAAGGGAACACATCAGGAAGTACTTCTCATAACTGCAACAACACAACACAACACATAATGCAACTGTGTCTGTGTCTTTAATGAATCATTATCTGGCTGATTAGAGGCTCTGCCAGGTATTTATAATGCCAGTAGATTTTTTTTTATACAGTAAAAATCTAATGATGCTTGATAGGTGAGCTAGTGTAAATAAAGCACAGTGACATTTGCTGCAGGAGTGCTGTAATAGGACACACCGGCACTCTTTAAATGCATGTCAATCAATCATAAAGGGAGTTTCTAAATGACTGTGGTTTCATATAAGATACATTATATGTTTAAGTTAAGATATGTAACATTTTCATCTTGTTAGTTTTTGTCCTGCGTCACAGATACAGTTAAGCAGACTTCCACCTGGGAACAACTGGATTCATATGTGACTAAGGAAGGGTCATCAGCATCTTGTTCAAGTTCCCCGACCAGACTTTCCCAAACCAACGTAATAGTCCAAATCAGACCGCTGATGACATTGATGCCTATGTACCAGTATTAACAGACTCGTTCTCTCAGTTATTCCTATTAGACTTCTGTACCTGCCCACGCAGACCTGAGAAGAGGTCTAATTAGGTAACAAGTGAAAACATCTGTGTAGGAGGCGCTTTGAGACTTTACATCCTATTACAAGTCTCTTTCAGAAAGGTACTGTTCACACTCACATGACTGCACGAATTCACACCTAAAGCTGTCCAGTCAAACCACAGTCTGATCTGCTGATCACCGAGCAGCTCAGCTGGAGCA
The DNA here is from genome assembly GCF_963924715.1 of Thunnus thynnus. Taxonomy (NCBI): domain Eukaryota; kingdom Metazoa; phylum Chordata; class Actinopteri; order Scombriformes; family Scombridae; genus Thunnus; species Thunnus thynnus. Next base: position 27,768,577 of record NC_089521.1, on the reverse strand, counting down.
GCTGCAGGTTAAGAGGCTTGCTCTAGACCTCAGTGGTGGTAATGAGGGGCAAGGGCAACGATTCCCCCCACCTAGATTTCTCCTCGCACCGTTTGTTTCTCTCCTGCTGCCCCGACTTGGACAGAACCACAATGAGAGTTACATGAGATCACCAGAGATAACAGATTTCACTGCATATATTTTGACAAGCGTAGGTGGAACTGATAACATTAACGATGACTCTCTCAAAAAGTTCTAGCGAGCCGAATCGGCGAGCAATCACGCAGCCATTGTTAATGTTATTTCCGAGGCACACAAGAATGGTAACACACTGTAAAGAAGCAGAAGGAGAACCGAGCACGGCCTGTACCCGCCTACACAGACCTGAGAAAAGGTCTAATCAGGAAACATTATTGAAAACACCTGTGTGGGTGGCTATGCAGGGGCTTTACAGCTATATAGTATTACAAGTTACAACTATTTATCTATAACCCCTGTATATGAATGTACTGTATATCAAATATTAGGGCTTGTATATAAGGAAGATGTCTGCAAAATTAATAAATGTGAACATATTGAAGAAAAAAATAATAATAACAGCTACAGAGAAAACTCTAATGTGCATTTTCTTGTATATAAAAATTTGTACTTCCAGATGTGCAAAAAGAATCCGAACAGATCAGTCACACCCAGTATTACGTTTAGTTGCACCAGTTAACCACACTTATAAATAATTAGTTTCAGTAACAGATACATTTGTGACTGGAGGGTGAAAATACAAGCACATCAGTTTCGCATTTTCACTAATACAGGCTTGATCCGCCGCTCAGTGCCATCTGGGCTGGCAGCTCCACCGCTAGCCATGGTGTCTCAATATGCTGGCAATGCCGTGGCATCTACTGAGGCTCCAGATGGATTACACGCTAGCCACAACAACGCCAAATGCTCAGAGCTCGATAGGGGAGCGTTATAGTAACACCACAGCATAATTGATAGGCCCTAGCTACTTATCTGGGTTGAGAAACAC